>NC_057871.1:4955218-5097718 GCF_019740435.1 Gambusia affinis
AACCCTGAAGAAATCCATAATAAACTTTGGTGGGCGTGGCCTAATGTATTTATGGCGCCCCCTAGAAAATTTTAAATGATCAGCCCCAAGCCATGCTTTAACCTAGAATTACTAAACTTGGTACATATGTGTATTCTTTCAGGACGAACAAAAAAGTCTCTTGGAGCCATGTTCTAAATTCAACAGGTTTTCTGTTAATTTTGATTCAAGTTCACTGTTTAGAAAAAAATATGTGTAATTCCCTTTAAGGCCTCTTGGTGTCACTGTTACTCCACACATGAATGTGGTAACCTTTAAAGAGCTCAAATGTTTTAAAATGTAATTTGACTCCACTGCGCCCCCTAAGTGAATCCATCAGCTATATCTCCGCCGTAAATGGACCGATCTGCACCAGATTTTTTGTGAGTCGTCGGGGAGCGCTGCCGAACGCATTCACGTGTCTTCTGGCGGGCGATAGGGCGGGGAAGGTTCGCGGCTCCCGCTGCGGTGGCGGGCGCCCGGCTCTGGAAACGGTGCGAGAGCTTCCGCGGCGGATGGAACTCCGCGGTGGCCAGTGAGCCGGAGCAGCGCTTGCTGCGAGGGCCGCACGAGGCTGCTTGCAGCTTTAATTCTTCTTATTATTCTGCCCCCCCAAAGAGGGGCCTTTTTGGGGGATTTATCATATTCAAAAACTCACCAAACTTGGCGGAAGCATAGAGACTGGTGAAAAATTTTGAATTTTAAGGTCGTTGCAAAAATCTAAAAAAAAAATGGCTCAAGAGCGCCACCTAGAAATTTTCAAAGACCCTTTTCTATTCACTTACTTTGTCGTAGAGACTTGAAATTTGGTACAGTTGTAGAGCTCCCCAAGATGCTCAGAATTTACAATTATTGTCATAGTGCAAGTATCACAGGAAGTCGGCCATTTTGGATCAAGGTCACATTTTGACCCCATTTTGGCCGTTTACAGCATTAATTTGATCGAACTCCTCCTAGGGATTTTGATTGATTGGCTTCAAACTTGGTGAGTCTGATCAGAAGGCATGGCCAATTAAAAGTTATCAAAACGGTGAGTTTTTGAGTATGCTGAAGGGGGGTTAGGAGGGGTCAAAGTTCACCTACTCGCCACGAAATTCAAAACAGTTATAACTCCTACACTAAAACTCTCAGAGGAACCAAACTTTCAGTGATTGAGCATCATGGGTTGACCTAAAATACCCTGTGGTCACATGATGACATCACTAAGGCCACGCCCCTGAGAACAGGAAGTGTCATATTTTACTGGGAGCGGTCCTATATTACACCTTTGACCTAATCAACATGAAACTGTGTTAACAGACAGGAAACATGTTGCTGTATTGAAGATTCCAGCCCCGACCGGCTTTGATGGAGCAGGTGGGCGTGGCGGCGTGGCGAAGTGACCTCTAACGCCGCTGTCATACGTTTGGCTCTGAATTCCACAGTTTTGGGCCAAACTTCTCCAAACTCACTAGGATGGATCTTTATCCACCCCAAGACAGGAATCCATAATAAAATTTGGTGGGCGTGGCCTAATTTCTCTATAGCGCCCCCTAGAAAATTTTAAATGACCAGCCCCAAGCTATGCTTTAACCCAGAATTATGAAACTTGGCACACATTTGTATCTTGTCAGGACGTACAAAAAAGTCTCTTGGAGCCATGGTCTCAACCCAACAGGAAGTCGGCCATTTTGGAATGAAGTTCCAAAATTGACCCCATTTTTTATGTTTACAGCCTTCGTATTTGATCGAACTCCTCCTACAGTTTTTCAGATACAGACTTCAAAATCGCTCAGCACACACTTGAGGCATCAAAGGTCAAAAGTTATCAAAGGAATTCTCGTACTTCAAAGTATGTGGGCGTGGCTATGTGTCAAACTTTGACTATTCGCCATGAAACTCAAAACAGTTATAACTCCTACATTAAAACTGTCAGAGGAAGCAAACTTTCAGTGATTGATTATCCTGGGTTGACCTAAAAGACCCTGTGGTCAAATGATGACATCACTCAAGCCACGCCCCCTGAGAACAGGAAGTGTCATGTTTTACTGGAGCAGTCGCTATCTTACACCTTTGACCTAATCAACTTGAAAGTTTTCCAGACACAGAAGACATTCTGGTGTATTTTGGATTCCAGCCCGACCGGCTTTGATGGAGCAGGTGGGCGTGGCGGCGTGCAGTGACCTCTAACGCCGCTGTCATTCGTTTGGCTCTGAATTCCACAGTTTTGGGCCAAACTTCTCCAAACTCACTAGGATGGATCCTTATCCACCCCCTGAAAGAAATCCATAATAAAATTTGGTGGGCGTGGCCTAATGTATTTATGGCGCCACATAGAAAATTTTAAATGATCAGCCCTAAGCTATGCTTTAACCTAGAATTACGAAACTTGGTACATATGTGTATCTTTTCAGGACGAACAAAAATGTCTCTTGGAGCCATATTCTAAATTCAACGGATTTTCTGTAATTTTAGATTTTTAAGTAAAAAAAATGGTATTCCCATTAAGTCCTCTTGGTGTCACTGTTACTCCACACATGAATAAAGAATTACACAGTATGAGAGAGGTGCTGTAATGGCGATATTAACCACTTGGTGTCACTATCACGCCATACATGACTATGTGTACATTTTACCACTGCAATTCCCAAAGATGCATCTGTGTATTTTGTAGTTCCACAGTTACGTTGTTTTCGATACTTCTGCTGGCTCGTTGGGATAAAAATAGCCTCCACGGATAACATTAACGATCAATCCTTCCTTAATCCCGTCTGCATGTGCGTTTTTATTATGTAAGTATACATTTCCATCTCCTATATTTGCGTTTATATCACTTATTAGCACTAGAGAACTGAATATGACGGTTGACAGTCAAGCTAACGCAGCTAAGCTATCGAAGTGCACCGAAGCATGCATGATTTAACGGAGAGAGCAGCGCCTGCAGCTGTATCTGGCTGCTCATTAATTTTCCTGAAGTAAAAAAAGAAAAGAAGAATTTCTGATATTTTTATTTTTGAATCATCTTTATAATTAAGAAAATTGTGGAAACATTGTTTCAAAACATCTTGTACGTAGCGCATGCCAAAGCTTAAATCTTATTTCTCAGTTCGGTTTTACGCCCCACCCTCCCCCCCACCGCTGCCCACATATACGTAGCAATGGCTGGCTCGTTGGGATAAAAATAGCCTCCACGGATAACATTCACGATCAATCAAGCCGTCATGATATGTGTGCAGTTCGATCTTTATAACGCACGCACGCACGCAATCCCCCCCCCCCCGCCCCGAAGGAGAATATGACGGTTGACAGTCAAGCTAACGTAGCTAAGCTGTCGGACCTAACGAATAGGAGACAGATGTCATGGGTATTAGCGGTGAGATGTCCTGTTGTTGCATTCCAACTTATCAACGTGTTTGCTGCAGAGATGTGGATTCTGGTGAGTCTGATATGCTAAACAATTTCTTGCTCATTTAATGGAAGCCACATTATTTTGTTTGAACCGTACATGGGCTGCACACTCAAAGCTGTGGAGTTTAGTACTTTCAAAATATCCTTACAGTTAAAAGTTTGCCTGGCAAACCTATTAAACGATATTACCTCAAAGGTGTTGACAGGAAGTGAATTTTATTTATTAGACAATAAAATAAACTGGTCCAAAAAACGTGAAAACAGCCACGAATGAACGTGTCCGTAGTTGCCAAGAATTATCATGGCAACTTAACGCCACTATAATAATTAATATTGAGATAAGTGTCACAAATCTGTGCAGCAATCTGAGCTGTGGAATTGCAGGAGGATCGCTGAGCTTTGATATTAAACGCAGGGCCGTAACGCAGAACCTGGAGGCGGTGGGTGGGGTGGGGGGCTTTAAATATGACGGTTGACAGTCAAGCTAACGTAGCTAAGCTGTCGGACATAACGAATAGGAGACAGATGTCATGGGTATTAGCGGTGAGATGTCCTGTTGTTGCATTCCAACTTATCAACGTGTTTGCTGCAGAGATGTGGATTCTGGTGAGTCTGATATGCTAAACAATTTCTTGCTCATTTAATGGAAGCCACATTATTTTGTTTGAACTGTACATGGGCTGCACACTCAAAGCTGTGGAGTTTAGTACTTTCAAAATATCCTTACAGTTAAAAGTTTGCCTGGCAAACCTATTAAACGATATTACCTCAAAGGTGTTGACAGGAAGTGAATTTTATTTATTAGACAATAAAATAAACTGGTCCAAAAAAGGTGAAAACAGCCACGAATGAACGTGTCCGTAGTTGCTAAGAATTATAATGGAAACTTAACGGCACTATAATTATTAATATTGAGATAAGTGTCACAAATATGAGCAGGAGGAGCGCTGAGCTATGATATTAAACGCAGGGCCGTACGCAGAACCTGGAGGCGGGGGTGGGGTGTGGGGCTTTAAAGTAATTCTTAGAGTTTTCCACACAGCAGTGGACCACATAAATTACTCACGTTTTTATTTTTGGACAATCTCCTCTTCAGTTCAACCTTATCAGTGGATACACATTGTTGATGTTACCATTATAAAATAGCTTACAATTAAGAATTGGCAAAGCTCAATGTGATTTTCACAGTAGACGGAGCTCAGAGGAACCAAACTTTCAGTGATTAATCGTCATGTGGTCAAATGATGACATCACTAAGGTTAAACTGTCACACTTAAAGTAAATATTTGTTGTATTTAACATATTTCAGGTAAGAAGTGAACATGTAATGAAATTGATCCTGTCCTCCAATTTTATGTAATTGAACATTACAGCTAACAAATGTGATGATAATGTGAGGTAATACATTTTATGAATTTTTTTTTTAAATAGAGTATATTTTTTAAATACAAAATTAGTTAAATAAAAAAGGGGTCAAATGTAATAAAGATGAATGTGCTTCATCTATACTCTCTAGTAGAACAATTTCACCTTGATTTTGAGTTAATGGGCCACACGATTTGGAAGCTATTGTAGAAATCATATTATTTAATATTAAAATTATTTATCCAACCATCTTCTTACAGCAGGGGTGTCAAACTCCAGTCCTCAAGGGCCGCTGTCCTGCAACTTTTAGATGACATCTGTCAATGCTGGCTGAACAGTGTGGGCGTGGCCAAATTGCAAATGTCAGACCCTCGCCATATTCATACGATTGTCTTTAAATCACACATGGATGATCCGATTGGCACCAAACTTGAAATGTAAGACCTGTGGTAACCTTTAAAGAGCTGAAATGTTTTGAAATGTAATTTGACTCCACTGCGCCCCCTAGGTTAATCCATCAGCTATATCTCCGCCGTAAATGGACCGATCTGCGCCAGATTTTTTTTGAGTCGTCGGGGAGCGCTGCCGAACGCATTCACGTGTGTCGTCTGGCGGGCGATTGGGCGGGGAAGGTTCATGACGGCTCCGCTGGCTGGCCGGCGGGCGCCGGCTCTGGAAACGGCGCGAGAGCTTCCGCGGCGGCTGGAACTCCGCGGTGGCCAGTGAGCCGGAGCAGCGCTTGCTGCGAGGGCCGCACGAGGCTGCTTGCAGCTTTAATTTGTATTTGTGAACAAACAGAGCTCTAAATAATCTAGATTTTGCCAATCTTCCCTGTAAGGCACATATGTCAGAGTCAAGGCCCGCGGGCCACATCCGGCCCGCGAGAAGATTTTCTACGGCCCCTGGGATGATCTTGATTTATTATTAGAACCGGCCCGCAGCAAGCTGGCACCCCGTCTGAAAAAATGCGAGATGCACCCCCCCAGGCGCGCACCCCCCCCTCCCCGTTCGATCCTCACAATTTCCGCAGGAAATTTACGAAGGCTTGGGCCGGTCCGCTGCACTAGACCAAATGCGTCATTTAAAAAAATCTCAATGAACATTCGATCAGTCCGGCCCTCGGCTTGTAGCTAAATTTTTTATTTGGCCCTCCGTCCATTTGACTTTGACACCCCTGCTGTAAGGAGACAGTTGAGTCAGAAAACTCAACTTTTGCTCTGAAGAAGACAGCAGCCATGAAGAGAGCGCTGTCCTAGACCTAGGGGACAATTTCTCCAATCGTCCAAAAGATTGCAGTAGAGAATGTTCTCTCAGAAACTACAGGGATTATCGTGGAGGAGACAGAAAATGCATCTTCTCTCCAAAAACTGAAAATATATGGGAACCACTTTCATTGTTATTTTTAGGTTTATTATCCTGAGTGTTGAGTTCATTTGGTAAATTACTTAGTTATAAAATTTGAAAGTTGTGCTGAATTACAAAACCAAGAATTACAATAAAACATACATAATTTAATAAGCAACTTAAATTAAGAACTACATGAAAAAATTGAAGCATTTAAACCTTTTAAAGATTTTAGGAATTTCTGACTAATAATGTAATGAGAATTTTCCAATTTTGCAGCAAAATTATTCTTTAAAAACAACTTAGAATTCAGAATGAAATCTGCTAAACATCTAATGAAGCAGTTAGAGCTGGTTTTGACTTCTTACATTTTTTACTATGATTCTACATTCTGCAAAGGCTAAGCACTCATCCTCAATAAATTAAATATAACCTGTATGTTTGAACCGAGCCTCAGTGCTTTGCAGCCCTGTTAGGTTTTCGATCACAAATAATAAATAAATAATCTAACAATTTGAAATAACTGAAGCTGTAGGCAGTTTAGTAAAAAACATTTATTTGTGTGCAGTTTCATCTGGAAGGAGGAATCTGTACATTTTCCTTCCCGTTCTTCACTCTTCATAAAAGAACAGCCAATTCATTTCCAGGGAGAAATAATCTGGAACTACTCCATGACAGAATGTAACTCTGGACCCTAAACGTGAAATGAAATCACACGAGGAGACAAACGATGAAATGAAACAGCAGATTTTCAGTTTGTCTTCACCGACGATTCTGGACTCAGCAGGAATTTCTGAAAAAGAGCAAAGAAGTCGAATAAGAGATGAAGATGCCAGTTTCTATTTGAAACTGTTTCCGATTCAGAATCATAAAGAAATTCTGCATTTTAAACATTTGAGAGAAAAGTATTGACCTTTTCAATCTGAACAGCAGTTTGGTCTGAAAGCTAAATTTGCCTTTTATTTTGAAACTATGGAGTTATTTCACCGTTTATGTATCATCTGGACGACTATAGATCCCCTCCATTTTAAAATCAAGTGTGGAATAAACAATCCTAGATTAAATCGAGATTCTTTAAAGCAAAATATGTGAACTTTGGTGCCTGCATTTAGTTTTTTAGATTTTCTATTAATACTTTTATTGCTTTCGCTGGTCTTCAATGTTAAGTTATTTTTTCTTATTTCAAGTATACTTATATATTTACACTAGAAGCTAAACCAAAAATACTTGGTGAGATTTTGGTTTTGCAGTGAAATAGGTGTTTGTTGTGGATTGTAATTCACAGATGATCGCCACAAAATGAGCCACCTGGACTCTGAAGATAATTGTGTTTCTATCCGATCACCTTCACTGAACAGGTATGAAACTGAACACACACACACACACACACACACACACACACACAGGTTTCGGCTCACCTGGAGGTTCTCGTAATGCTTCAGTGTTTTGCAGTGGCTGATCTCTGCTGCTTTGGCTCCAGTGAAGAACCGACTGCACACCTTACAGAAGAATCCCGTCTTTGGGACCAAATACTCCATACCTGTTCAGAACCAAAACCCACCTTGTAATTTCCCCACATGTCTGATCAAAAACACATCACTGGTTTATTTTGGAAGGTTTCGTACCAACTGCTGCGCTCGGGTCATACGGAGGCAGCGGCTTCTTCACGCTCTCCTCTCTGGTGTCTTTGGCTTTTTTTGTCTTTTCTGTGAGAAATAAAATATTTTAACATCTGGAACAAAAAGTGGTGGTGAAAAAAAAAACTGCAGCTGAAGCAAACGTTGAGTATTTTCACCTTTCTGCAGGACATCTGGCAGCTCTTCTGCAGCCGAAGTCTCTGGTTCTGCTGAAGAGAAAAAATAAACAAACAACCATAATGATGTCAGTCATTTTCAGAAAATCTGCTGTGCAAAACGAGAAGAGAGCCACTGATTTAAACTGAAGAGGAAACCAAGAAACATGAAGGGATGTAATAAAAAATATTTTTTTCTTATCATTTATCCAGACAAAAATAAAATATAAAGGAATTTCTTTTAGAGATCATAGAGCCATAAAAGTTTGCAAAAATAATACTAACCTGGAGCTTCATTCATGTTCTCCTCATCCTGGCTCTGCTGTGGTTCGTTTGACTCCTCGTTGTTCTTCTCGTTCTTCTCATTTTTCTCCTCGTTCTTCTCATTTTTCTCCTCGTTCTTCTCATTTTTCTCCTCGTTCTTCTCCTCGTCGTGGTCAGTTGGGCTGCTCTTCCTCCTCCTGCTCTCTTCTTCAGGCTCTGCAGCCGCCGCTGTGCTGCTGCAGGTGGACGGACTTGGAACTGCAGGAGCCGAGGAGGTGGAAATGGGCTCAACGTCGAGGCTTGAAGAGAGCGCGGCGTCTGAGGAGAAACACCAGAGGTCAGGAAACCAAGCTAGAGCTGAAAATAACAATTATTTTAGTTACTGATTCATCTGTCAGTTAGACAGAATGAGTCAAACACCAGCAGAATTTAAAGATGGTTTCTTTAGTTGTACCTGGATCGGGTTTCATGCCGTCATCTGATGCCTCTGGTTGGTCCGCTGTCTCACTTGGACCTGTGTGAACGTGTGAATCTTCTGGAGGGGCGTCTCCATCACTCGGGTCCTGACCAGAAGCCAAACTGCTTACAGCCTCGGCTGTTGGACTTTCCACATGTTCTGGTTCTTTCTCCTGGGTCGCTGTGGCCTCCACAGAAATCTCCTGGAGGAAGGAGAATCGTTCTATTATTTGGGCTGGAATGAAAGATTACTTTAGTTATCAATTAATCTACAGATAATTCTGATGATTATTGATTAACTGGATAAGAATAGTGGCACATTTTGCATATTTATATTTTAGCTTTTTTTAATGCAATAGAAAGGCATTTCGAATATGCAAATAAACAATTCAATTCCTTTTTAAAATATTAAAATAAACACTTTATTGCCCAAAACAACAGCATTCATTCAGTGTATGCTTAACTATTTGTAGCAAAGGAAACTTCTTCAGTTTTGGGTAGAAGATATTTAAGGTCTTGCTTTCTCAAATGTAGATATTTTTAAATACTGCTCTGTGTTTTTCTTTCAATAAAATTTGAGTCTGTCCCGTTAGCGATAAATTGATTAGTAAATTAATTGATAATTTTTATTTTTTGTGGGCTCTAGAGTCCCTTATATGACAGAAGGCTGACAGGAAAGAGGGAAGGAGAGGGAGGAAGACATGCGGTAAATGTCGACCGGTCCGGGAATCGAACCCGCGACGGCCGTGTCGAGGACTCATGGACGACAATAACACAAAGTGTAAACCTAAAAAAGTGTGGGTGAAAGTTTAACCTTATTAAATTTTGAGTTATTTTACTGTTTTATGTAACAGTACAATATTTTTACTTAAGTTATTAAAAACAAAATCATCACCTTCTAAACAAGCAAATGAATCAAAGTTTTAAACAGAAACGTTCAGCTCTACCATGTGTTCCTCCTCCTGTTCGGTTTGGGGCGCCACTCCGCCCTCCGCTGACGTTTCCATGGAAACCGCAGCATCAGGAAGTTCTGTCACGTCTCCCAGCTCATCGACGGTCACAAAGTCGCTCAGGTTGAAGGGGAACTCGTCGTCCTCCGGTTCCTCCGGTTCCTCCTGACAGGAAACAGAAAAGAGTTTTCCAGATGAACTCGGATCTTTCTGATCCAGGATGTGACCTTTGACCTCTCACCTTTCGTCTTTCAGCTTCTCTGTAGTGTTCGTCCCTCTGCCTGTAACTCCCCGGCCTGTAGGACGACCTTGACCCAAATGACCTCTCGTCATAACCTCTTCTCCTCTCCCTCTTCCTTCTCTCCCACTCCTTCTTTTCCCACTCCCTTCTTTCTCTCCTCTCCATCTCCTTCTCTCTCTCCCTCCTCTCTCTTTCCTTCCTCTCCTTCTCTTTCTTCACCTCCCTCTCTTTTCTCTCTCTGTCCAGTTTTTTCGCCTCCTCGTCTTTTTCTTCTGTGGTGTCTGTCGCGTCCTCTCCTCTTTTCTCCTGATCTTCCTGCTCCTGTTTCGTTTGCCCCTGGTCTTCACTGGGGGGCGCCGCCATCTTGTTAGCCGTTCTTGTTCTGCACTCCTCCAGTAGAGCGTTAACCATAGCTTGAGTCATCTGAAACCAAAAAGAGACGTTAAACTGGGGCTGCAAAGTTATCAATTAATGAGTTAATATGTAGTTTATAGAACTTATCGATTAGTGATTAATTCTTTAAAAAAAACTGTTTTCTCTTGTATCAAGACGGAAGATCGTCTTTCCTCAACATGAAGGAGTAAATTTTTATAATATTCTGAATTTTAAAAAAGCACATCATTAAATACTGAGCGAATAAACAAAAAGTTGAGGTTTTCTCACATTATTAAGACTTATTTATAAAATATAACAAAACAGAAACTTCTTAGGTTGCTGAATGGACACATAGAAAATTAAAATAGATATGCAGAAGTACTGTCTGCTTTTCCTCTTGAAGAAACGCCTAAACTTCGCTCTATGAAGTGCATTAACTCACAACAACCCTCAAAATCAACCAAACTAAGTTTTTCCCTCCGTTTTTCTGTCATATCTCCATCATCGCCTCTGCAGCACATTAATTATCTTTTGTTTAGAAGTTGACGCTCTTTGTCATCCCCCAACGGACTCATTCTGCATTCTCTATTTCTGTATCAACTGGCTCCACATAACGATGAGCAGCACCACCCTCTGCTGGATGGTGGCCAAATTACAACACCTGTTAATCAATTGGAACAAGTTTTAATCTAATAAACCATTAATTGAAATTGATTGTAAGTTGATGAATTGTTAGCATCCTGATTTTAAACCTTATCCGTCAGTAGAGCAGCTGCAGCTTCAGGTTGTTTTTACCTTGGGCAGCTCAGGCATGACCATCTCTGGGGAAACTGATCCAGCATCGGAGCTGGGAGCTTGTGTCTCTTCAACATTCTCCACTTCTGATTCACCGGCGTCTTCCTGAACTTCTGTGTTTTCAGCATCACCAACATCTTCATCAGGTTTAGCGTCCGATGCAGGCGAAGACACAGAAACTCCCAGCTCCTCATCCTCCTCCTCCACACAATCATCTTTACTCTCCCTTTCCGTCAGATTTTCTTCCTCCGTTTTCTCTTCTGTTTTTGTGTTTTCATCTTCATCTTTCTCTGGCGGATCTTCACAATGATCTGGTTGTGATTCTGCTTCTTGTTCAGAAGGTTCTGCTGCCGCTTGGGCGTCTTCTGTAGGCTTATCCTACAGCACACACACACAGGAAACCCCATCAAACAGGCATTTCTCCATTTTTTCATCCAGAAGGCTTCTAGCTACTGACCTCAGCTGTCTCACAGCATGCAGGGATGATTTTGGTCGGCGGCTGAGCTTTGGGGTCTGCTTTGCGGTAGAAGATCAGAGGATTGTTTTGGATGATGCAGGGAAACATCAGGAAGCGTTTGTACACAGACAAGGCCATGGCTGTGGTGGCCATCTCGCAAATGATCTAATCAGAGCGACAAAACAAGACATTTTGTCACATTTTCAAAGAAAATTAATGAAGCCTTGAGTTTAAGAAATAAGTAATCTCGACTTCTAACCATGCTGTTGACCACAAGAAACTTGATGACCGTCCCAAAGCGGCGCATCAGTTTCAGGACCTCGGTGGAGCTACCGGGCGAGTCTGGAACGTTTTTGATCACCACCAAACTGTTCCACCCAACCGGAGCAGAACCGTCCTGTGAAACAGAGAGCAGATGGAACATAAATGAACAAGCCAGGCAGTTTCTAATGGTAAAATAAAAAGAGTTACAGCCGTAGATTACTCACCAATGGATCCAGTGATCCTGTGAAGAGATTATAAAGAGCCACCTGTGGAGGAGAGGATTCGATGAGTTTTGATTCACTGCTAAACTCAAAAATGAAATGAAAACAAAATCTAACAGAAAAGAACGGATTCCCTACCGGAGTGCTGAGTCCGATCTGCTTTTTGACCAGTGTCATTTTCACCTCTGTGTCCTTAAACATGGCAGGCTTGAAGCTGTGGACCTTCACGAGCTCCTCGGCAACTTCAAGGTCACGAAACGACACAAGAGCCTGACAGGAAAACACAGGATGGTTAACATCATCTTAACATGGCCTGAGAAAGAAACCTGAAACCTCTGCACCAGTGTTGGGCGCCACAAACTAAAAAACTAGCTGCTTTAAACCAAAAACAATAATTCTAAATAGTTCAGCTAACAAGCTACATAGCTTTAGCAGAATATCACTTTACTGGAAGCTAATGCTAAATCTCTAAACTCAACCATGTTTACACCCACATAGCATATCCCCCTCCACAGGATCAAATTTGTTTCTTGCACCTCTAGATGTCGGGTTTTGCTAACTGAATAATGAACAAAACTGATTTTGCTAATTAGAAATAAATGTTACTTTTGTGTCAGATTGAAGAATCAGACAAACAGCTTTTCATCTTCTATGGAAACTGAAATCATTTGGAAACTGAAAAAATGACGAAAGCATCCAGCTACACGAGATGTTAGAATCAAATCAGAATTATTTTAAAGAGGTTTCCTGCTGTCGATCAGGAAATCTTTCAGCATGTAAAAGAAATAAAAAAATAAAAATGTCACAATTAAGGACAGAACTTCTGTTTTTAAAATGCTCACCTTCCCGACGTGTTTTGCCAGGATGATGTCAGACGGCGCTCCAACGGACTGCACAAGCTCAGCGATGTCGCCGTCTGACCAGCCGCTGTCAGGAAGTCCTGAGACCAACACGTTCCACTTCTGCTGCGGAAGATGGAGGCCAAGGTCAGAAGATGTCTGCTGTGTTTTAGCTTTGTCTCTTTTCTAGGGCTAAAGATCAATTTAGTAATTCTATCTATTATTCTCATTAATAATCAGATTTAAAAACTGGCACATTCTGCAGATATTTTATTTTATACATGCATTTAAAAAAAAAAGCAAATAAATTCAATTTCTTTTTTTAAATAAGAAAAAATGACAGCATTCCTCTAGTGAACGCTTGAACAGGTGAAACGTAACTGAGCTTCTCTGAAATAACAAGGCCAGTTTTTGTTTCATCACGTGGCCTTTTTTAGAGTCCAAATATTCAAATTAACAATTAATTGATTATAAAATTAGTTGATAATTATTTCAGTAATCGATTTGTTACGATTAATCATTTCAGGACTACATTTAACCCAACTCATATGTGAACAGGCCACAGCTAAAAAAGGCTGGATTACAGTGTAGATAAGAGCCATCAGAATATTAGTCTACAGGTTTTAAAGAAATTATAATGAAAAATTAGGACAGATGACAATCAATACTTGATAATGGTACCTGATCAGACGTCTTCTGGTCAGTTTCACTGCCTGGCGAAAGGAGTCAGAAAAGCAGGAGGTGAGAAAAAATGGCAAACTGCACTAGTGAAAATAGTTGCAAATGAAAAAATTACTAAATTATTGCAGTAAAAATTAGCAAACATTTTTCTGACAGTCTCAGTTTTTCCAACATTTTCTACCTGAGGTGTTCCCCGCTGACTCTTTCTCTTTGTTTTCTGCTTCAGTTTTGCTGTGATGAGAGAAAAACAGTTCAGTTGAATGTCGACTGTTCAGTTTGAAAAGTTAAAAACTAAAACCATCACCAACCTGTTGCCTTCGGAAAGCTCAGCATCTTCAGGTTTCTGTCAGAAGGAAAACAAAAAGGGATAAAAATAAATAAATCAGATTATTCCAATTTGAAATTACAAACAGTTTTAAGACATTTTTACTGGGTTAGCAAAAGCTTCATGGACAGGTCAAAAATTACTGAACTTATAATTTATATTTTCTACTTATTTAAACCAGAAACCTGCTTTTAAAATGCACACAAACAGACACAACCAAATAAAAATCAATCAGAGGTAACTTGTGTTAAGTTTCCTCTGCAAAACAAAACATCAGGCTACTTTTCTTTAGACTAAAAACAATACGCCACTAAACAGGAGGAAGTAAAACACTGACATTAAGTATTAGCATTTATTAGTCTCCCATTAATATACCTTTATCAATATATCACTTGAAAATGGTGCCAATACAACAATATAATTGTTTATCGCAATAATCACTGGTATGAATTGTTAATGTGACATCATAACTGAAATCTAAGGCGTTAAAACAAAAGTTTTCTCAGATGGTGAAGGATCCGCAGGAGAGGATCTGACGTCCAAAACGAGGCTAACATAATTTCTCCTGCTGTGATTGCAGCAGCTGAGCTTTGCTCCTTGTACCTTGGCGACTAGAGCGGTGATCGGCTGTTCTCTGATGCAGAGTTCTGATGCAGACGCCAGAGCCTGAGCGTCCTCCGTCTTCATCATGCACACAGACGCCTGCAGCAGATCAGAGTGTCAATCGTGACGAGTCAGCTGCAGAAAGTATGATGCATTTGCTGCTTTGTTTCACCAACACGTAAGCTGACCTTTTGCCCTTGGCCCTTCTCACTTTCCTCCTCAGAGCAAGGCAGGAGAATCACGTTGTTGATCTTCCCAAAAGAGCTGACCAAGTCAGTCACTTCCTGTTCGGTTGCATCAATTGGAATGCCAGTCAGATAAACGAGGCGGTCGGCAAGCGGCGTGCCCTGAGAGGCTGGACCCGCCACCTTCTTCTTCTTCTTCACTGGTAGATTTTTAACAGCCTGGAAACAAAGAAATCTCCCTTTAAACATCACCAGCTAACCAGATTACAGTCATTTTAAACAGTTCATTTAAAATAAATGATTTATTTCCCTTACAACCAAGAATGATTTTAGTGTTTCTTTTGCACAGATAAAACAGACAAACTTGCCACCTTGGTTGTTTTCGTTGCAGGTTTTTGTGTCGGCTTGATGGTTTTAGTGGAGGGTTTGGTGGCCGCATGTTTGGATCCGTGACCCGCTGCAGAGGAGGACGGGTTTCTGCTTCTGTCGCCAGAGATTTTGGTTAAAGCGTCATGAGGATGCTTCACACCATGGTGGGAGAAATCTCCTGTAAAAAACAAACAAACAAAAACATCAATGATGAGAAGTTAAACTACTAAACTACTGATTCAATCCAACCTGCTGGTTTCCTGATTGAAAAACATTTTTTATTTGGATCAAATTGTGCACAAACTTGGGTTAAATGGATGTGACAGAAGTTGGTTTTAAGGTTGTTTTATTTTTATATTTTTTTAATAGATTGTTGATATAATGTAAAACATATGCAGTAATTTGAATTTATATCAACTGATTTCCATCTGAATGTATGATGTTTTCAATTAAGTACAATTTAAATTTGCAGAAAGTTTAAAATTAGCTCTGGAAACAATGAAGAGCCCAATGCACTGAACCCCATTGAAAACCTCACAGTTATTCCACCAAATATTCACTTCTGAGTTAAAACATCAATATTGTTGTTTCTAAATTATTGAATTATTAGAGATCTGAAAGCACTGCATCTTTTTTCTTACTTTAACCATTTCTCATTTCCTGCAAATAAATTTTTGCTTGGAATTTCAGAGACATGTTGTCAATAGAATAAAAGGACAATGTTCATTTTACTCAAACATATAACTAAAAAAAGCAAAATAAGATAAACTGATCATTTTAAGTGGTCTTTTAATTTTTCCCAGAGTTCTCTACAATACTGGTCCTCCAACCTCAACTGGATGCAAAAACGTCCTTCAATGAAATTCAAGTGCATAACCTCAAATTTTTATCTTCACACTGATAGGTAATCAAAATATGCTGAAGTCAAAAATGCATAATAAGCAGTTCTACAATGATATAAAATGAGATGTGTTATTCTGAAGAACAGTAAGCAGTTCTACAACGAACAGAGCAGAGCAGTTGCTTGAAGACAGTAAAATACAAACCTGATGATTCTCTGTGTCTCCTGTCAGGCCAGGGTTCTCGGTGGGAATAATGCGGGCCGTGTGAGCCAGAGTAGGGATATTTATTCCAATGACCGTGGTCTTAAAATGGCAGAAACAGGAAGCTGGGATTAGCACAACAATGCACACGAATTCACTGCGTCTTTCTCACCTCAATGAGGATTTTCTAGGTCAGTTTAGAACATTAAACAGCAAACATCAAAACGCTTCACATTTAAATCACAGAGAGGTTTTATTGATGTGTTAAACCTGAAATGAGGGCTACCTGTGTGGTAGTGGGGCCGTGGATGGCGGGGGGGAGAGTAAGGCCTCCCATGAGGCCGGTGCATGAAGGGCTCTCTGCGGTATTTGCCATGAGGGGAAGTTGGAGAGCGAGAGTGGGACCGAGGGGCAGAACCGAACGGGGAACGGCTGCCATATCGCCAGCTCCGGCTGGAAGAAAACACCAGAAACCTCACTGATAAAAGACCCAAAGCTTAAAAATGTCAAGGCCTCACCTACTGGAGTTAGATTCAGGCAGACTCAATACAAGATAAATTGTCTCAGCAATCGGAGAGATTATATAACCATTGTTTACATAAAAACTCAAGATGGAAACTCAGTCAAAACAAGAATATTCCCTAAATTCAACTAAGTTTTATGATATTCCACCTGATTGTGCACAGTGGAGTTGTTGATATTTGTGCACAGTGGAGTAACTGAGTAACTGCAGGAAGAACAACCAGCCTCTCTGTTTATGAAGGCATCTGAGCAACACAATAAAATCTGAGAAGGTTAAATTACAGCAAAGAATCTGCAAACTTAAAAGGTTTGCATTAGGACAAACACGAATAAAACCTTTATTTAAGTCAGTTTCCTTCTAATTATCCTGTCAAGAACTTTCATATCTAACATCCTAACTGAGGCCTAGATAAACTTTAAGACAAAGTTAATGTGTTCTTTGTAACTTCTCTTAGCAGTGAAGTCTGGACATTGTGGTGATTTCCTTGGTCCTTGGAGTCCAAATATTTAAAAAAGGTTTTTACATCAGGAATAGGTATTTTTATTGTGAAAAATTTCATATTGTGTTAAGAATTTAGATTTATTGCAAAAAAGTTTGAAAACAGAAAACACTGGCTGTATTATCAAGAGTTATTTTTACACTTTTCTCTACTATTGCATCCGTAAGAGGGTAAAAAAACATAACAAAAATGATTAAATGCAGTTACTGATAAGAATTATGCTTTTTATGCCCATTTTAAAGTGGAGATGCTGATAAGGGCGATATTTTAGGTTTGTGGGCCTTTGACGTCACAACTGAAAAGAGTTGCAAATACTTTCTCACTTTTAATCTTATAATAAATTCCTCAAAACATCAAGATAAAATCTTGCACCAATATTCCCCAAACCTATTTTATATGTTGTCTTATCTGCAATAACATTTGCTTTTCTTTTTAATCTGCATCTTTACTTTACTAGCCCGGCACAATATGCCATCGAATTGCTCATATAAGGTCGTATTATCATGATTTATGTTCTGTTGTGGATTATTTATTCCATCCTGATAAGTAAAACCATAGAAAGAGGCTGGCCTTCCTTTTTACCTTTATTCTACCTGTGTTGGTTTAGATAAGTGACAAAGTGACGCCAACGGGCTTCATGTGCTGTGGAAGTTCAACTAACCTTGGTAGATTTGGTTTCCAGTCAGGGTACCTTCAAACAAACACACACAGGATGAGTTACTCAGGAGGTTGTGGAATAAATTCAAACCAAGATGCAGATTGAGAATGAATAAAAAGCACTTAAGCTTTAAAGCTGCTTGAATAATGATCACAAATACTGTTAGAACTGATCTAATGCATGTTGCTACTGTGTGTTGATATTGAAGATGTGCTACAGTTACAAAGTGATCAGCAGCATGCTGAAATGTCCTCACTTGTTGCGCAGGTCTCTGCAGGCGGCTGTGTGATCAACAGTGTTAATATGGTCAACCCAGTCCTGGAGTTGAAAAAACAAGGCAGATAAGAAGATGGCCGTCACAGAAACAGAGGGGAAAAAAACAGCCAACAGAGTCACATGAACGAAGGTCGATGTTGCATCATCTTTACCGAACCTGACGTGTGTCCAGCACATCTCCGTCAGGTTCTAACAGGAGATCCCGTCCACAGACAGACAAACTTAACTTTGATCATGTCCATGTCCACTTATCTCTATTTTCTGCAACAATGTCTAACAGTCTGTTTTCCACCTCAGCTTAGGATGAGTGTGATTTGTCATTAAGGTGAAAAACAATTATTTGTGTGCAACATTTCAGGCCTGCAATCAACAGGAATCACAGAAAATCAATCAATTTGATTGACAACCAAATAACTCAGATTTCTGAACATTTAGTTTTTCCTCTGCTCTCACAGATGAAGGTCCGGTTGGCTGGTGAACATATACACTACTCACAAAAAGTTAGGAATGTTTGACTTCCGGATCAGATTTCAGATTCATAACCTTTACTCCTCAACTTAAGGAGGCCTTTTCCAAAGTCTAATCTTACTTTATTTATTATATTACATGCTGTTCCATTAAGTGATTGACCTTGAATTAACCACTGATTCTTCATGCTGTACACATTTGAAGTCATGAACTTTTGCCTCATTTCCACTGAGCGGTACAGAATGGCTCAGTTTGCTATTTGGTCTGTTTCCACTGTAAAAGCGGCCCATACAGTCAACAGAAGTAGGTTCATAAGAAAAAGGTACGATTAGGGTGGAGCTACTGGTGACACACAACACAGTCAATTGATTGGGGGACAGAAAAACGTCACATTTGCTGTTGAACTTGTATGATGCAAGGCTCAATGAGAGTAAAGTCGGGAAGAGTTTGATTGGGGACCGAAGTTGCAAAATTTGTTAAATTTTCAGCTGGTGCAGTTTGTTTTCACACTGCACTGCATCAAATGAACCAAACCGTTAAAACCCTGTTCCTCCCCTCACCTGTGGTGGCGCTGTACCAAGAACTACTGAAGGAAACAATATGAAAACCTCTGAAGAAGACAAAAGAGCAACTTTCTTCACAAAATGTGAACTAAAATAGAGTAGCATCAGATATAAACGGTTGTAGGATTTCATGGCAAAAGAGAAGTAATTTCTACCGGATGCGTTAGCCTCGCGTGTTTGTTTACCCAACATTCCCAGAGATATAGTGTGTTTTCTGCAGAGTTTGCTTTTGTGGTCCACATTATTGTGAAAAATTGGACCATCTCCAATTTTAATAGCAGTTGCACATTTACACGTCCCCAAACAAACTGGACTTTCTAGGCACTTCACAACAGCATTCGCTTTTGTAAAGCGCTACAAATATAATTTGATTGATTCAAGACAAAAGAACTAGAGTTTCGTTAAAGTGGACTAAACGTCAATGGTGTAAATGGACCTTAACTTGCGATGGAAACATTCTCCTTAATATACCAAACCATAAAATAGTGTACAGAACCACACCAACCCGTACCGCTCAGTGGAAACGAGGCAAAAAACGTCAATCAATCAATCAATTAATCAATAATACTGGGTCTTCAAACATGATGTTCTGAGAGCAAAGTTGCTGCTGAGGATTGTAACTAACAATCAGCTGCTACATTTCAACTAAGAGGCACTTGAGTGTTGAAACAGTTCATTAATGACTGCTTACATCAGCATGATATACGCTGGATAAGACAGTTGGGGTCTTAGTGCTGCTCTTTGTTGAAGTAGATTCAAACAGGAATCGTTAATGATGATGAAGCTTTGAGTCAAAAGCTTCAGCAAAAAATAAGTCAACTCGTCAAGACGAGTCACTGTCAAAAAGTGATTTATGCTCAAAAACACGAGTTAGAGACATTTATAACTTTTGAGATGAAGAAACTACAATTACACTAAATTTCTAAATGAATCCTTTGCTTTCATGATGTAACATCACTCCAGCATGAACTACTTATTGTTCTCTGAAACCTTCCCCGAAATCTTTCTGCGAGTAGTGTATCTTACAAAACTATTCTCTTCTCATATTGGCAACAATTAAGCCAACATTGTAAGCCATCTATTCTTTGGTCAATGTTTATAAGATACATTATATATAAATGTAGAGGGTATAAATCACTAACCAAACCAAAATGCTTTAGTTACATATGAAAAGCTATAGTTAGTTTTGGAGCTGGGTTTGTGTTGGGTATTCATGAGCAGTCGTTTTATCTGCTGTAGACAGCAGCCACAGGGATTTCCTGCTGGGTAATCAGGACAGCCATTTTATTAATCTAAAATGACCAAAGATGAGCTTTAATAGCAGTTTGAAGGAATCTATTTAAGATTTTTTTCAAACTAAATAGCATTTTTTTCCATTTATTAACTAGAACCTGACTTTTATTACCATTACCTGGCTAAAAATATTAGCCTATTCCCACAGGAAAGATAAGTGCCTTTCACTACAGTATTTGAAGTTTTTTTGTTTTCCCCTCCAGGGGGTCTATTTGTGGGCTCTAGTGTCCCTTTTATGACAGTGGGCTGACAGGAAAGGGGGGAAGACATGCGGCAAATGTCAGTCGGGTCCGGGAATCGAACCCACGACAACCGCGTTGAGGACTCAAGGCCTCCAAATATGGGTCGCGCTATCCCCTACGCCACCACAGCACGCCATATTTGAAGTTATTTTAGGAAAAAACAACAGAACTGCCATTCTGGAGACACAGTGCTGGTAACCAGGCGTCATTACAATATTAAGTAACTATTAGATAAAAATGCTCAAAAGGTGTGGTAGGTAAAAGCTGTAAAGTCTTGGTAAGACTAATTTTTGATGTTTAAAATGTACTATTGTTAGTAGCCTTATGACTCCCATGATTCTCTAAACTTATATTGCTCTCATTGCTGTCTACTGGAGGTAAGATACTGACTACTCATAATCATTCAACACAACCCAGCTATATATACACAAAACATTTTTTTAATGTTTTCGAATAATTCAGATAATTAATTTGGCTACTGACAATTCCTCTATACGTTCCCATTTAGTTTTTGTAAGACAGCAAAGCGATTCTCCAAAATTATGACATGCAGTAGATGAACAAATGTTTTTTCATGAATACCTTGTTCCGCCCTATTAAAAAGGAAAACCAAGCATCAACTATTTTGTAATTTCCTACACGTATTAGCATATTAAAGACACAAAGCCACATAAAACACACATGGCTTTACACAACACCTGTAAGCAGAATCTGAAAACATAATTTTGGAACATAAAAGTTCATCTTTTTCTTTTCTTAATCACTATCTGTCCTGGCCACTCTTACATGATGTGTTAAGAACTTCTTTACCAAAGAAAATGCGTATGTCTAAAATGCTGAACCCTTAAAATGCCAACAAGAACTGAAATCCCAGTTTATAAATAGTTACAGTGGAAAATTGCAGCACATCAGAACTGTCAAACACTGGAATAGGTTGAATTTTACTTTACCTTTTTAGTACAAATGAGGTCAACAAATATCCTTTCTACCACTAAAACAGTCATTAGTGTTTGCCTCAAGGGAGCTTAAGACTGCTACGTCGTGATATTTACCATACTGACCATGGGGAAGCCTGGTTTGCTTCATTTAAAAACAAAATTCAACTAAAGCAATCCTGGGGAAACGGAAAACATTTTACCATTCAAGGACCATTTATCTGCTTTGCTTTGCTGCTTTAGTTATTCTATTTATTGGCCTCAGAGTTAGAAAAGAGGTGAGCATTACAAAAAGAAAAGAAACTGCAAGAAGAGAAATAGAGGTTTAGTAGCTGAAACCATCCTGTCTTTCTGCAGATGTATTATAGCAGACTCATCAAAGTCTATTTTATTATTCAAGAATACGTCGTGCTATCTGCCAACATTTATTTTAAGGTCTAGTGAGAGAAAATGTATCACAAGACCAAGTTTCCGGTATGGCAAGGTAATAGAACGACTGCTTTCTTAGAGACATTTCACCTCCTCTCGTTCATATTGCTTCTTCAGTTCTGAACAAGGTAGGGAGTAACAGGCTTATAAATTGTAGAAAGAACAATCACACCATTATGGCTGTTGTGGTCATTTAATGGGCTGTAAAATTCACAAACTGGTCCGTTAAGGCCGTGCCAGTCAATTACCTTCCTTTATTCAGTTTTATGTCTGGGTCATTATGACTTAACGAGCCAAAAATGTTGCTAACGAGATGTTTCGGTCAATGTGAATGGCTGTTATTAATCATTCCCCAATCTATCTGCAAATTATTTATATACTTAAGGAAACTAAAGAAGAAAACTTAAGAAAAGCACATAAGGTATTGCAAAACGTCTTCATGAATTGACTGTCAAAAAATAAATAAATAAAAAAAATCAAACTGATTTCAGTGTTTTAAAGGAATATTCTGGACATTAGTATGACATGTTAGCACTCACCTTTTCCTGGTCACACTGAATGTGACACAGGGAGCAGGTATGGGGAAACACCTTTGGAAACACCGCTGTGAAATCGCTTATCATGGTAGGCGTAGGCAACTTCTTGCTACTGCCATGTCTTGAAGCAGATGAAGAAGAGGGAGAACGTCTTGACGAATCCTCACTCCTGGTTTCAGATGGCGGCCGCTGTTTAGATTCCACTTGTCGGTAGTCTCTGTCTAAATTACGCGATTTAGGCAATGGTGCAAATTCTCTCACTGGTGATCGGCTGTTCTTGCGCTTTTCGCAAGTAGTCTTGCGATAGTCCCTGTCTCCGTGTTTGATTGGCTCCTTGTGCTCTACGCGAACTTGACGTCTTTCAGTTTTCTCCACCTTTGACACTGATGAAGAAGCTGCAGTTGGAAGCATTTTAACAGTCCTTTCACTAGAAAGTTGCTCCCTTTTAAAAGTCTCTCGGGTGCCACTCTCTTCCGTCCCACGACTGGCATGTCCATAGTCAATGACCTTCCCGGCCGTCTGCGTAACAGTAAGAAGGCTGGGTACTTCCGCTGAGTGTGAAGAACCAGTAGGAGTCACATTGTGAGAATATGAAGAAGAGGAGGTAGCACTCACAGATTTTTGCTTGCCTGATTTTTTGAGTTGGATGTCACGGAGTATGAACGGTAAAGTATCTGGCGTTAACTGATCGTCCGGGTAATGACTCAGCACCTCCAAGTCGTCGTTTGAAAGTCCAAAGCTAGCCAAGATGCTTCCGGCACTCTCTGGCGTGTACAAACCCTGACCCTCCATTCTACCTCCATCACCAAGAGGTTGTCGAGTTTGAGGAGCTGGTGAGTCACTTATGGGGGGATTCCAGTTTAGTATTCTGGCTCCTGATTGGCTGCCTTGAGACTGCTGCTGTGTTGTTGCAAAAAGTTTGGTTGGAGCTTGATAGTTTGACCAGTCGACTCCTTGCTGGTGTCCAGACTGACTATCTGCTGGAAGCAACATTGGGTTGGAGCCATAACTTCCATGTTGACCAATCCCTGTACCTTGGTTCTGATGTTGGTTTGATTGATTCATTAGATCCATCTGCCGGTGATCCATATCCCTGGTGCCCCTGATGGAAAGGGCAGACTCTAGCTCATCGGGAAGTTGGTTGGGACGAGGAAACTGGAACCCCATTCCTTGCATGTTGGGGTGATTTGGATGCTGACTTGCAGATGGCGGATGATGAGGCGGCCTAGATGCATTTAGAAAAGGCTGGGAGCCCTGTTGTTGAGATTGCTGGTGATACATTGCAGCAGATCGACTTGGTTGAGTGATAGTAGAAATCTGTCTGTTTGTGGTTCCCTCTAGGCCAAACGTCGACACCTGCTGCCGAGTCAAAAGACTCAGGAGGGCCAAGTGAGGAGGTAATGTTGCTGTGAGATCACACCGGTGGCCCAAAACGATAGACGCTAGAATAGCAATCTGCCGGAGAGCGATCTGTGTTTGAGTCTGTATCTGAGCAAGTCGAAGAGCTGCAACCGCAGGTCCAAAAATGAAATGGGTCTCTCTGGTGGGGCAGCCGATGGAGGGGGTAGCACTGCGCTCCGAACACAGGGTTGGAGCAAGGAGTAAACCGTTACTGTCTTTGTGCACAGCGAGGCTGAGGTGGAAAGCAGAAATATACTATTATAATTATTCATATCAAGAGCAGCCATCATGCCAAGTCTTCTTTTTTCCCTCATTAAACCTATTTTAAATTAAAGCAGTGTCTCCAATAAAAAGAAATACGGTCATCCTACTTTCTTAAACTGATATCTGACCTTAATGACTGAAACACTGAGATCCGCCTATTAATGTCTGCACATTAATGAGCAAATCAATAACTTGCCTCAAATGTATAATTTTATTAATGATTCCAAATGCTTCTTATGCGTACATAATGAGACAACAGATAAAACAGAGCTTGTTCAAACTGTCTAAACACAACTTAGATAAAGTTACGAATAAACAATAGTGAATTCATAATTCAAACAGAAAATAAGGATTAGCAAATCAAAAAATGGATGCTACAAACAAATTTGATAATTTGGTATTAAAAGAACAAATTGTACTACATCCATAACACTAATCACCTAAAATAATACAGCAAGTAGCGTAAAAAACAGTTTTATATGTCAGCTTGCTTGGCCTTAACACATCTTGTAAGACATGCAGAGTCCACTGACAGAGATTTAAGACTGTGGTCAGACATGATAATGATAGCCAGCTTTTTTGTTTTACAGGCCTTATTTAATATGCGTCTCATGTAAACCTGGACCCTACATTGTCTAAATGTACTGTTGTCTCTAACTTATCAATATCAACTTCTAAATCCTAAATTACTGCATCTCCAGTCCTCAAGTCCCACCTTTCGGATGCATTTTCTGCTCCAACACACCTGAATCAAATTAATTTTTAACCACTGAGCCTTTGTGAAACTTACTGATGTAATGAAGGATTTATTTTGACTCTGGTGTCCTGGAGCAGGGATGTATCCAAAACGACTGAAGGCTGTAATTGCAGACCTTTTTTCTAGAAACTTACCAATGTGAGTATTTAGATGCTTCTTGGTTCTTTTCCACCACCAAAACTACTATCTGGTAATACACTGATGCATCACGGCATCTCTACTTATTCTTTGGTTACAATCCTCTGAGAAATGTTCCTCATGCTGCATGGTGTACCATGGTCAGTTCATCAGCCAAGTGTCATAAATCAATGTCTTGCATGCTTAGATGGATGTTTTCCTTGCTCCAATCAACTCAGTCAAATAATTGAGACATTTCAGGGCCTCTGAAGAACTTATTAACATACTGGGAATAAAAAGCAATCATTTGACCAAGCTTGCCTGGAGCAGGTATTATGTATTCAGGACCCCTGCTCTTGGCAGTGAATGAGAGACTAACCTATGTAAAATTTTATGTGCATCATTTTGATGTGCCATTATTTTTTGCTTTTGATATTATCAATATACCAAGACGGATACTGCTCTATGCAAGTACTTTAGAAACACTTTTAGTTAATAAACAGCAATAAAGACTGTGCTGTAAACATTTAAAATACCACAATCTAAAAATCTAAATACAGTAATTATAAAACTTAAAGGCTTATGAGCAAAGTGGATTTTTTTCCTTTATATTTCAGGTCAGTAAATAAATCTGTTCCTATTCAGCTGAATTGCATAATTCCTTCTGATGTCATAATACACCAAGTCAGATCAAATTCTAATTTCTAGTATCAAAATTCACAGGACTGGACTAAATTTGTTTGGTGCTTATGTGTTGTTAAAGTATCAGGTCATAAGTTGTGTATCAAAATACACATTATATCAGCTACAAGTCAGTGATGGTCAAATCTTGTTTTCTAACAGGAATCCCCTACATTTTAGGGAGCCGTACTGCAATAAATAAAGTAGTAACTGAGGATGAGGATAAAAATAGATAATTCAATGGTCATTATTTTGAGCTGCCAATCTTTTCAGTCTCTGCAGGCAGTAACTTTACTGTTCAGGATCTTAATGCTCTTACAGTGTGCCGTTTGCAACTGTGTGAAGCAAAAAAAAAAAAAGAATGTAAGACTGACTACTGACTAATTCTGTATCAGAATACAAATCCTGATTGGAGTGTCCCTATTTTCAAGAGGAACCACAATAGATGAACATGGAGCAACCTGCACAAATATGCAGAAAAAATTCACTTACTGGTACTTCAGCTGTTTTTCAGAGAATCAAGTTTTCAAGAAGAAAGGAATTGATGAGTAAACAGTTTAATTTATCTACTAGTTAACCAAAAAACACTACATTTGTATTATTGAACAGCAAATGAATCTTCCAGAATTGCTGCAGGGCAGTTGGATCCCCCTCATAGACAGCAGAAAAGAAAGGAAGTAGTGAATCAAGGAAGTCAATCATCTCGCTGGTAAGTTAATTGTCTAAAAGAAAAGAAAATGCAATGTGCACCATAAATAAACAGTAATTCAGAGCACACAGGTATTCAGAAAGAGGGGGGGAGGCTGCTTGAATTAGACAAAGTCCTGTAATACGCCTAACTAATTTATTATTAAAGCATTTGGCCATTGTTCTGTCTTTACCATTTCCTCAATATTTTAAATATCAGAGTCTTCTGTTTCTAAATGTCTGTAGAGTGTTACGTTTAGGAGCTCATCCGCATCGATGCATATTCTCATCCCAAAACAAACGTCACTGCATGGCGAAGTGACTCAAATGTCGCGAGAAGAGGTAATAGTTCAGCAGGGAGCGGTCAGTCATTATATGTGCTTTTCGAAGACTTAAAATACAGCCACTTTTTCAATTAAAGTTTATGCAATCTTCTTTAACAAATGGCATGATACGTAGCAACAATATGTCATTTACAAAAAGACTTAACAGTAGCGGACCAACCTGCGCAGCCCCACACATCCCACCAGCCATTTTGTGGGGCTCCCACAGCTAGCTGGCTAATATTAGCCACAACGTAGTTCGCTACGATACAATACTGCCATCAGTAGGTGCTCTAGATGTGAAATAAATACCTTCACCAATGTGTTGACCTCAATCGTTGTTACTACGGGAATCTCTTGACTGTTTTTGAGCTGTTAGCCATGACAACGAAATCTTCTGTGTTCCACCATAAACGCCCACTGAACTCGCTTCCGTCTGAGTTTTTCAGAATAAACGTCAACCAAATCTTTCTTTGATTTTATTTCTATATCACCCCTTTTCCTATAATCTGCTAATGAGTCCGGTATTCCACGGAGAATCTTTTAAAAATTCCTCTGGACTCAAAGTAAGATTACTATTAGGTCAACAATCTGTCTGGATAACAACACAGTTTGAGCAACAGGAGCAGGGATCACGTTTAACACGAATCAGAGACGAGGTTTCATCTTTACAAAGGCGGGTTTAAAGTCTAAACCACAGATTAACCCCCCGCCCCCACACACACACATTTAAAAATATCCAATCATTGTAATTTTGTTTCACACCATTCACCGCGTAAAACCTTTATGCACTAAATGTTTGGCACTATTTTTATATATATTGTGTGTGAGTGTCAGGAATTGATCAGGAATTTAAAGAGGAATTGTGGCGGGTTAACTTTCCTATTACCAAACTTAAATACATTTAGGCTATTTTAAAAACCCTCAAATGTGACTTAATCATGCAGATTAATTGAACACTAAATTCCCTTCTGCTCAAGCAGTTCAAAATAAACAAAAACAAAAATAAATGTGACAATAATGCTTATGACAAGGGTGTTTAATATTCTGAGTGAAACTGTAGGTTAAACCTAGAATATTTTCCTCTAAATACAGAGTGCAATACAATGTCACAGTGTTCAAGCACAGCAGACCATTTATAGCTTTAACAAAAGAGCTTTAAACCATTCATGTCAGCTGATTGTCTTTAACTGTGGCTCTGTAGTGCAGACTTGAAAAATCTGAGATTGGGAATTATATTATTATTTGTCTATTTGTTAAAACAAGAGTTTGCCTGTGGCATACTCATCTACTGTACCTCATGGTATTGGGCTATTCTGGCACATAAAACGTTCAACATCATAAACAATAAAACAAATTCTCACGAGCTCTAGATACCAAAATTATGATCATCGGCTTAAAATAGTTACCAGATTCTTCCAACATTAAAGGTCACATCGTCTAAACCTGTGTTAAAGTTGTCCAGCTGTGCCTTCATGATTTATTAAACATTTTACTGCTGGGATGTTTCTGAAGGGTTAAGGCAATGGGGTCAAGGTTGTTTTCTGTTGTTTTGTTACTGGGTTATTTTTAAGGAAGTGAACTGAGGAGAATGTTTTTTATAAGGTCAGGTAGTTTTGATCTTACTGGCATTTGACTCAGGAGATACATAAAACTACATTGACTGAGCAAGTCCAACCCAGTTATTCATATATGTTTGTTATTAAAACACTAGCAAGCCATTTTATGTCAAAAAGAGCTAAATTTGTATTTCAGATTGAACGTAGCATAGACTGTTGGTCAATAATATTCATAAAATATATTTTAAAGGCTAACCAAAGAGTCAAAGATGGTGTTTTCATTTGTGTCCTTACCACAGCATGGGATGAATCAAAGTAAGAATAAAGTTTAAGATATTGCTAGTAAAAGTGGTTCTAAAAGTACAAATTCAGTGAGTTCTGCACTTTATCATTATTTACTAAAGATGATATATAATCAAATAATTTTAGAACCTGCACATAAATGAGAAGAAATTTATTTTTATCATCACTATAAGCTGTGGTATAAATTAATCTAAAATATTGAGACCTTCACTAAAAGAAGTAGTGGTTTCTATCAAAAAGGAAGAAACCTGACAAAATAAATAAATAAATATTTCTAAAGTTTATACAACTGAAACTGTGTTTCTAAAAGAGTTTCATGAAACTCCACCAAGACAATTATACAAACCCAATTTCTGTCACCAATCAGTGACTATTCAGGTATTTTATTCTCATCTGACAAATGGAGAATTGTATTTACAACATAATGTAACATCTGCCATTACTGCCTCATCAAACAAATGAAAACAAAAATAGAATCAACTAATTATGTTAAGTTAAATGGTTCTGAAAATAGTACATATGTCAAATATAATTTAAAAGAAAACGTTCCCTCCAAGTTTAACACCCTGAAACTGTTTCTTTAAAAACTCCTGCTCTTTCTGAAACTCCACCTTCAGGAAGACATCATAACATTTCTCCTCTATTAACCCTTGAAGATTAAAATTAAGTTTTTTCCACCGTTGCTCTGAGAAGTAGTTAATATTTATGAGTTCAGCTGATGTGCAGTTCCACCAGGTGTTTGCTAATTGCTTCTGGCTAGTCTGAAGGAGCTCAGTGGGGGAGTTGTGAGGGTTTCCTGCTCTGTGAGGCAGAAGCTAGGAAACTCAGAGGAGGAGCTGCGGAGCTAGGTCCACCCAGGCATTTTGCACAGCTAAATGGTTGCCATAGAGATTAAAGTATTTCTCAAACATTCATAAAGGAATCAATGCAAAACTCCAGGTAAGTTTTTGATGATGGAATAACATTATTACTTGATGTAAAGCTCAAAAAAGTCAATTTTGCATATTACTGCCTCTTTAAGGTGAAAAAATAAATAAAAAAAATGGTGTGACTTTTTCCAAGAGCAAAATCTGATGACCAACTTTCTGTTATCTTTCTCTACAAGCATTTTATTCTGCTTCTATAAGAGCAGTTTGATTTTTACCACTGATAAATTCACACAGTAAAACACACAGTGAATACGACACGTGGAGTTTTGAGAGTTTGGCTGCGTTTTGTGACCTTCACAGAAATCCTTCTGGTAAACACTCTGATCATTTCTGCATAAGTTCAGGCTCCTACTATGATTTGTGTCTTATGACACCTAAGATTCCCCCAGCAGGACACCCCTCGTCATAAAGCTGTCTGGGATTTGTGGCGGTTGCATCAAGGGGAATGCTCTCTAGAGGACGTGATTTACCACCGCCATTCCTCTGGAGTCGATGAATATTTGACTTGAGACATTATCCAGCAGTCATCGAGGGCTGTGGTAATGCCACACGGCTTGATGATGCCAAAAAGGCCATCTTGAAAAAGTGGAAAACTGCACGTGTTTATTAATGCTACAAGCACATTGGAGAGCATGCTGGACTATCATGCTGTCATAGCAGGACTGTCACTGTTACTTATTTGTTTATTAAAATATTTAAAATATTTTAGATAATATGCACTAGCACGGCATGCTAGAATTTAGCCATTAACTGTCTTGTAAAATCAGCAAACATATCTGATAAAATGCAGTAGAAAACTTTTCACACCATAATTAATTTATAATAGATCTGTTTGCTCTGGTAGAGAACCTAGAAATTACACTCAAGGAAAAATGCAACTAATTCAACACATTTTTTAACTTAAGTACAAGCAAAAAGTAGCCGTTCAAGAAATAACTAAACAGTATAAAGGCGACTCGAGTTCTGAGTAACTGACCAGAATATTTGATTGAATATTTTTAAAGGACGTAATGAAACAAACAACAAATATAAACTAAATTCAGGTTTTTTAAAACTAAAATGAAAATAGTTAATGCAAATAAACAACAATTAAGACAGAATAAACACTTTTGCAAAATATTTTTAATATTTTGTAAACTAATACAGTAAGTAATGCGTGTGCATGTTAGAAAGTATTCAGTGTTTCCTGCATCGTTTTTACCTTCAGATCTCAGCAGATGGAAACTAACGGCAGAGCATCAAAGCTGGTGTAAAAACAAGAGGTCTCACTCCAATCTAATCTGTAGCTGAGTGTCTGTATCTGGTGCATTTTTGATTGAAACATGTTTGCTCTTCATTCAGTGAAGTCACAGATACAGGTACTCAAACATCTGCAGTTTGTTTTTACTCAAATAAGAATATCTGTATTTGTAGTAATAATGCAAACGTAAAAGTTAAAATTAAGAAATAGTAAAGAAGCAAATTTTTTCACAAAAAAATTACTCAGTTAAATGGTGCTGAGAAAAAGTAACTAGTGATTAATCAGAACATAACTGAAATTAAAATAAATGATTGAGAATTCAGGATTTCTGATGAGTTGATTTTGTGTAAATTTGTTTCTAAATTTTGCAACGTAATCAGACTCCCATGTCTACACAGACTGTGCAAGAGCTATTTGTATAAAAACATTAGAAAATTATAATACCTAGAACATTTTGATGGCAACACATTTTGGATTTGGGCTTTCACTTTTCTCCTGATGGATGGCTTCTAACATCAAGTGATGAAATTTAGCAATATTTATTGAGTTCCCAGATGAGGCCAAAATTATTTAAATTAATGAAAAACTCTAAAATTCATTTTATTCAACAGAAAATGGAGTCTGTCAAAAGAGTAGTAAAAAGAACATGAGCTATACTGCTCTCTATAATCAATGGAAAACAAATTACTGGCTGGGCCACTCCAGAAAATCCAAAATTTGGTAATATTAAGTACAGACAAAAAATAAGAAAATCACACACCAAAATGCACATTGCACCTTCAGCAATAGAAATGATGGCAGGGTTGAAGCAGGTCTGCAGAGCGGATCGTGTCGTGACCCGGAGCCAGAGAAGGGCGATAGATCATACAGAGCGCTTCCCACATGTCTGCCTATAATTAGTTGTGCTTCATGCACATGTATTTTTTAAAACGGTCATATAATCGAGTCATCCTGGTGTCAAATAAAACCACATCTACATGCACAGCTAAACAAAATCAGCATCTGTACACTGTAAAACATTTGAAGGTGGTTTAATTTTAAAATGGAAGTCCACCTGCTGCATTCAAAATGAAATTTAAGTCAACAAGAAAATTGTTTTGGTTTTAACTCAGAAGTTAAAGTTCATGAAGTTGATTTAACAACAAGAGACAAGTTGTCTAAACATTGTTTTTTAAATTAATTAAGCTTGAATTGAGTTTTAACTTAATGCTGCAAATTAAAGCAAATAATTATTTCATAATATGCAAGAAAAAAACAGCCCTTTCCCTGTTAAAGAGCCACATTTCTCTGTTATTTCTCTCACAATATCAAGTTAAAATAACTAGTTTACTCTAGATTAATTTAAATTTGTTTCAAATTGCATGAAAAATTTATGATTTGATAAAGAATTTTATTAAATGTCATCATGAATTCTGATAAAGAAAAAAAACAACATTTAGCATGAGTGGCAGCGGCATTTAACATTTAGCACCTAACTTCATCATTAAAACAAACATTTTCCTCAATAAAACACCAGAGTCAGATCAAAGTAACACACATCCATCTCAGGATGCAAAACATGCCGCTAAGCATTCTGGGAAATGATTCCCACTCCTGTCGTTTTCTTCTTACACGTTTTATAAGTGCAAACCTAAAAACTCTAATTTATTCAACTCTTTGAGGTTTGACAAAATTAATTACTACTGTAAGTCTATCTTTCACCAACTCACACATTTAGGTTCAAAATCAAAAAGTCACTAAATTCACTTGACTTAAAGAGAAGAAGACAGTAGACACAACTAAATGCAGCTCAAATGTTTTACAGTGTAGAAGTCCAAAACTCTACAGACATTTGATTTCATCTTTGACAGTAAAAATAATAATCACATTGTGTGTTTTGTATGCACACTTAGTCTCTATCCATAATATTTAAATGCTGCCTTGCAAACAGATGACCTTTGCTCTCTCAAAGGTCATCAAAGTTGATCCCCTGTGTTTACCAGCGGCAGAAATCTTCTGTCACCATGCTGAGATTAAGGAGCGGCATTAAAGGTAACAGCTTCCTCGTGACAAATGCTTTAAACCTCTGTTGACAGTCACTGTTGACTTGGTTTGTGTTGTGGTGACAGAAACTTATGAACAACTAAACTGAATGCAATTAACTTAATGAAAAATGTTGAACTGCAGCCAAACAGTTAAATGATGTGCAGGAGAAACAAGCTGCCATGTCGCAATAGATCAATAAATCAATTAACCACATTATAAGTTAAAATGACTTCAATAGTTGTTTGTTTTTCCTGTTTTCTCTCTCTGTTTCTACTAAAAACTGGACGATAAAAGTTTCAGTGTGGCAGTTTTGTTTACAGAGACTTCTCCATCAATTTCATTCGTTGCTTTAGTTATTTTGTTTATTTATTTTGGATATTTAAGCTGTCTTCCAGTTCTAATTTCTTCTAATGTTCACTAGAAATTAAAACATATTGATCTTTCACCAGATGTGATTGCATTATTTAGTCTTGAAGAAAAAAAAATATAATTCAAAAATACTTTATTGATCCCAAAGGCAAATCAAATGTTAATATTGATTCAAATTCTTCAAAGATGCCAGTAAGCTACTCATTCTGGGTAGATTCAAGACAGATAAGAAACATAGCATTTAATGTCTGGGTCTAATGATCTTTTTATGCTTAAGTTGGTCATTATTGGGTATTTAACTTCAGGTAGAGAAAAAGTTTTTTTCCTTTCTGGTTTTTGCCATGTCTGACCACAATCTCAACCACAGTCTTTGTCTGTTTATCTAATAACAAAACTTAGAATATTTTTGAAAGAAAAAATGCTTGGTGTCAAAGACGTGGGGATAATTTTAATGACGCATTCTTTCTAAAATGTATTGCTCCATTACTCACCGATGAGTCGCTTTTTGAAGAGACAGCTTCTTTTTCTGCATCTTCTGCATGTCCAAACGACTCTGGAAACTTCAATCATAATCCTTTAAATGTGCACTGGTTCTGTTTTACAGCACAGAAAGCCGAGTGCAGATAGAAAAAAGTACCAAAAAATTAAAACAAAGCTTTTGGAAACCTGCTTTCATCACATTTAAGGTCAAAGAAAACACCTCGCCCAGGATGTTAGCTGAGTGTGTTGCTCCTCTGTGGACAGCAAGTCCAATGTGAAATGATGTGACCTCACTGGTTCTGTTTCCTCCCTCCCCTCTCTGGCATTTCACATATTCTCACTTTTACCCTTTCTGATTTTATGACAGCACTTTTCACGACCCCCCAAAGTGAGAGAAATGCACACCGAAGAGAATGTTTCACCCCACGTGGAACTGAGATTTAGCCAACACATGTTGCATATACTTTACCTTTTTCACTTATAAAATATACAAAACCTATATTAATTAAAATCTTCTTAGTGTTGCAGTTTACTCTTAAAATCATCTGTTTTAGTCAGTGAGTCAGGAAACATTTAGGGATAGCCCTTTTTTTTTTACAAATGAGTCACAAGTTCAGGGTCTCTGGTTGCAGCAGAGCGCTGATTCAGGGGTGAGTCTAAACGGAGGCACATGATAGGGAAGACGGCCTGCAACGATGTAAGGTGATAGATGGAGCGACACGTGAGAGGAGGGGTCAAAGGGCATCGGTTCTTCTTAGAGTAGACTCGAGCTTGAGGCGCTGCTAATGTAATTAGATTGTCCTGGTTGAATCCAGGCTTGTTTTTAAAATGATATTACACACAAGAAACATTATAAGTTCAAAGCAGTCAAAGATTACATATTCTAAATAGTTTTTTACTACTAATTATAAAACTAGATGCAATTGAAGGTAGATTCATACTTCCAAAAATTTAGACAAATTCTTTGAAGATGTCAGACTAATGCATGGTGCTGAATTAAGGCCGTTAGAGATAGAAAAAAAGAAAAAGTACGTCTGCCAAAAAAACTCAGAAATTTTGAACTTAATTTCAGAATTTTTCTGGAAGAAACAAGAAATTTCCTAGAAAATTGTTTTTTTGATTTTTTTCAGGTTAGGTTTCTAGAAAGGAAATTTTTAATTTCTGAGTTTGAACTATTGATCTATATGTATTATCGATGAATCGGAATCATGTGATCACACGTGCAGAAAATCAGCCGACACAAATAATCAGACTTTACTTATTTTATTCTTTTTAGCGCTAAAAAGAAAGAGACGCTTACCCTCACAGACTAATTTGTTGTGACGTGAATACACCGGGATTAAACAGCATCTGATCAAAAACGGACGATCCATTCTTTATATCTAAGACACGCCTTACTGGTCGTCTGATGAACTACGTCACCTAAGGAATGTCTGCCTAGAAGTCACCTGATATTATGGCGTCAGTGTAAGTTTCAATATTACAGAAAGCCTTTTGTTTGAAAGTGAAACATGCAAGGTCAAGTTTCATTCCTCCAAAAGCTCTCTGTGCATAAATGAAACATACTATGTGTGAAATACAGCTGTATGTGCATGAGTACACGTGCGACCCTGGATAAGCGTCTCAACAGAACATTCAGAAAATTTGCTCTAAAAAACTTGGAAATTTTGAGATTAATCTCAGAAATGTTTTGAAAAAATCTTAAGACATTTTTAAGACATTAAAAGGTAAAACTTTTGACTTTTCAAACTCTGAAATTTTCAGGTCAACAGATAAATATATTAAAAAATTCTGCCTAAATTAAAAAATAACTAAATAAAATAACTAGTTTTATTTGAATTTTACTCATGAAACTCAGAAATTTTGGTTGAGAATTTTTTTTTAGCATAATTTGAATGGTATATACCAGGGACCAACAAACAAGAAACCAACTTAAAAACAGAAATTATGCTGAACCAAACCTGATTTCTTTTATCCTTTTCATTAAAAAATAAACAATTAAGAAAGATACACATTAAGAATATTACAGAATACAAATTAAAACATTAGATGGTTGCTCATCATATAAAGCCAAAGTTATTAAGAGCCACTGTGAAATGTCCAAATGGCCACATGTTGCAGACCTGTTGTGTTAACAGTGTATTTTATTACATCAGTCTTTTCTGAAGCTGTTTTCTGAAGTCGGTGTGTCGGAGGAAATATCAGGGCAACAGTCTGATTTTAACCCCTGATGCTGATGAATGCTGCTGCAGAAAACCGTCAGGACGTGTTAATTATGATCTGAGCCTGTGAACATGCTGCTGCGTACGCCGAGTCTCACAGCATCGTAGCAGCTCACTGCAAGCATGTTTGGTATTGTGTGAGGTTAAGTGTTAATATGAGAACTCCAGTGTTTGGTTTCAACACTGCCAGGCCTAAGTTCTCCACTTCCCGTCTCCTGCTGACTTTTAAAAGCACGCATTGAAATATTACATCACGTTTTTCTAGTCTTTTCAGCAGCTGTTTGTATTTAACTTTTATTTAACAAGATTTGTCTCCTTGAGATTAAAAAGCTGTTTTTTAAGGGAGACCTGATCAGGCATTGCAGCAGCACACTGACAAATCAAAAATACACACATCAACAACAATTTGGATAATAAAGGAAAAAGAGAAAGCAATACAACTTAAAAGGAACTGACATTTTCAAAAGAACAATAGGAAGATGCATTTCAATTAAAGATGCGTTTAACAGTGAGATCAAACGATATAAATGTGAAGTGATATGAAGTACAAGCTGATGTTTTGTTGAAATATGCATGCAATCAGATCTGAATAACTAGTTTTATTTGAATGTGAATTGGAGGGAGGCATTTTAAAGAACTGGCTCAACCTTAGCATAGTTAGAGGAAACAAGCGGTGCCGCCATGAAAGAGCCAACCTTCAGCCACAGTGAGTGAAGGTCACTGTCTACATGCCTCAGACAGTTCAGGAAAGACTTGTGGTTTAAAAAGACGTCATAATTTGGGTGTTGCTGAGTTTGACAGTATGTTTCTTGCTAGGTGTGAGTTTCACATCAGAGTTTAGGACAACATGGTGCATGCAGATGTACTGTTCTGGTTAGTTCCCAAGACTGCTTTTCAACAGCTTCAATTTTAACATCATCAACTCTTTAAAGCTGCAGGATGTAACTTTAGAAAAAAAAAGTTTTGTACATATTTGTTAAAACTGTCATGTTGTGACAGTATGAGACAGATAATCTATGAAATTTTTTTTTATTTCCTCCACCTCCTCCCTGTGCTATTACTGTCTGAAGAAATGCACCGCTCCCGGTCAGAAACAACCAATCTGAGTCAGGAGGTGGGTTTTAGCGCTGTCAATCAATGCTACTCAATGTAGTAACAACTCATCGTTCCATGAAAACTGTTGACCTGCCGTCATCAGTGGCTCTGCTATCTAGCCTTAGCACTGGTGGCAGGCTGTGTTGTGGTGAACCAGATGTGGAATAACAAACAAGTGATTAACAGCACTAAGCCCCGCCTCCTGGCGCTGATTGGTTGTTTCTGACAGGGAGCGGTGCATTTCAGCAGTGAGTACTGGGAGCATGTTTTTTCACAGGTCGTCTGTCTTATATTATAGTGATAATTTAACAATAATAATTATGTAGATTTAAAAAAAAAAATAAAAGTTGCATAGAGCAGCTTTAGCTTCTGTCAGTGCTGGTTATGTTGAACATTGTTGCTAAAGATCAAACCTAATTTTGTAGGTTAAGAACTCATATTGTTGTCCTAAACAATTTAAAGAAATAAAAGCAGATAATTTATGTAATTCCTTTCACCAAACAAGCAGAACTATTTCCTTCAAATCCACTTTCAGATCTCCAAAAAGAAAAAAAAAACAAACACAACAAATCTCAACCAAGAAATTATATTTTAGACATCTGGTGCAACATGTTAAGTCTGAAAACAGATTAAACTACAATTGGATTAAACAGTAACTTGAATTTTAGCTTTCCATCATTTTATTCAATTAATGACTGAATTATGGCTGCAGCAACAAACTGCAGGGCTTGTGGGAAAGAAAAGTTTAACATTTTAACATATTCTTATATCACAGTTACAAGAACAGAACAACAAAGACAGTAACTACATTGAAATCAGTAGAAATAAATGTGAATGAAGACGTGGTGCTACCCTGATGGGGAACAAAAAGTCTAACTCAAAAAGTCTCCTGAGGTTTAAGGATGACATGAACGGATTACAAAAACACAGTGTTACAAAATAATGTCGGGCTCACAAGCTGAGTGTAAAGGATTACAATAGATAATGTGACTGGAGTTTTCAGGTTTCCAGACGATCAACAAACACTGAGTTCACTCGTTTCACCAAGTCTTATTAAAATCTGAAAAATATTACAGACCTGCGCTTTGGTCTGTTCATGAATCTGAAATGTTCAATAAGAAGCATCTAAAATGTCCTGCAATGCTAAATGTGGAGAACTCGCCTACTAATTGTTTGTTATTGTAATTCTGCAGTTAGTGGCACCTCCAGAAATCTTTCAAACGGAAAATGTTTCAGGGGCACACCTAATGAAATAAAAAAATTATTTGTGCATTTATTTATTTATTAGGTTTAACAATCATGTCTTCATTAAAGAAGATGCCTTTTCAAGGCATAATTATGACTCTTTGAGGAGACCAGTATTTTTATCAAGAGGGGTTCATGGCCCCCACTGGTCCACCCCTGAGGGTCGCCACTGTTTCAGTTGTTTTCAGATGCAACTCCTTCTACCAACTGTAATAAACAATACCTGAATGAGACTAAAGAGCTCCCTTTAGCTCTGGTTCATTTAGAACAATTTCATAAAGTTACTAACTACGGAAGAAAGTATTTCTGTTTTGTTTCGCAGGACTTTGAAGGTGGTGAATGTGGTTTAAACGGGAGCTGTCCATCTCCCTTGCTTTGTTATTTCATATTGTTGTAGTTTGGTTATTTCGTGCTTACAATAAAAAAACAATGATTTAAAATAATTTTCAATAATCTCCAGTAAGAAAATATGACTGTATAATTTTTATTTGCCTGGTTATAATAAAAACAGAGTTTAAACATCATCAAAAAATTTCTAATTAAATTAAACGTGAACATTTTTGTGGTATTTATCTGCATAATGAATTAAAATCTGGACTAAACAAATACTAAACAAAATTTTAGGTACAGTACAGCTGAGATAGATTGATTTTTTTTTCTAGGTGTGAAGAGATGAAAAAAGGTCAAATAAAGTTGTTTCAGAGCTGGTGGATGCGTCTCTAAGCTTTCAGTCACAGTGAGCGGCGCCATCTTGGTTCATAAGGATTCACAGTCTCCAGGTGATCAATTCCCAAAAGCCCATTTTACATGAGCAAATGAGGTGAAAGTGGCAGAAAAAAGAAATAAAGGTGCACCAATTGCAGTTTTCTGGCCGATCACCTATCTTTGAAACATCTGACTTGCTAATTCCAATTTTGGCCAATGCCAATTTTTTTTTTTGCCTGAAATGCTGCTAAAAAGAGAAAGAAAGTTGCTACGTTGGCAACAGTGGGGCGACTGACAAACCTCTCCCTGCAGAGCAGAAGAGGAAAGTCGTTGATTATTGACCTTTGCAACGTTACACAAGATCAGAGGATAAGATCGGCTTCCTATACAAGCATCAGCCGATCCCTGATCCCTAAACTGGCTGGCTGATAAATCGGTGCACTCCTAAAAGAAAATGTTCTGCTTAATTAAAAAATGTTTATATCTGGAAATAAACAAAAAAAACAAAAATGCAAAATATCAAAACAAAAAGCTGCTCACAGCTTTATTAGCCATTACAAGTGATTTACTGTTTTTTGATTATTTTATACATCAAAAGATTTACAGCCTACCAGCCACTAAACTGCTGAAAGTAAATCACATATTCCTTATAATGAACAAAAATCACCCTGTCAACTTAGGGAATGTGTGTGTGTGTTAGTGAGGTGGTGAGGGGGGATGAGGTGGCGGTGGAGGAGGCGGAGGAGGAGGGAAGTCAACATAGGGGACGGAGTTTGGATGCCAGAAAGACGGGGAGAAAGATGGGTTGAAAAACGCTGGAGGAAGAGGAGGAGGAGGGTAGAGGGGGAAGCTGGGTGGAGAGAAAGGGTGATGATGATGAGGATGAGGAAAATAAGGGGAGTGGGAAGGAAAGTATGCAGCAGGAATGTCCGTGTGTCCAGGTGGAGGGTAGGAGTGGGCGGATGGCGGCGGCGCATTTCTCGGCTGCTGATGTCGGACTCGGTTTCTGGCGTGTCGGGGCTGGGAAGGCCGCCGGTCGGGGTTCTGCTGCTGACTGGATTTATCTGAAAGAGAGGAAAAAAATTTAAAAAGTTTTTCACTTTTAGGCCTTTTTAAAAATAGATCCATGTTAGGTTTATCACCTTTTCCCATCTTTAGTCTATTTTATATTCTTTTGATTTATCTAAATGTACATTTTTATAAAATTAAGTGAAATAGTTTTACTTTTCAAAATAAAAGTAAGTCATATATAAGCCGGGCACAATAAGCAATTAATCGCATAATAAATTAAAAAGAGCTCAATAACTTTCATTCTGATGATTAATATTTTTTGAAGAGTGATTCTGTTTACAGAAATCACAATATATTTTATACAAAGTTTTGGTTGTGTCTGGTTTTTATTTATTGCTTTTGGTTGTTGTGTTTTATTTTGAATATTTAAAATGTCTTCCAGTTCAAAATTAAAGTTTATTATTTTTGGGAGGGCAAACCTGTATTAACAAGCCATTATCAAATATATTACAGCAAATGGTCTCAAAATGACAATGTTATAATTTATTGCAATAATTTCTAGCAAAATTGTGACACTCCTACTCATATAAGTTTTCTTTATTTTTGCAAAAGATTACAAAAACTGTTCTTCCTTTTGCAAAGTAAATGTGATTTAGATGCGAGCTGGCATAAAATATACCTCTTTGCTGCATATTTTATAAATAGTTTTGTTTTTTTAATATCTGCAATCATCACTGCATTAGTGTGTGAAACATTAGAATTGCAAAACACAGCTTAGAAAAATTTTGTTTTTAATAAAACTCCTGATTTTATGAAAATATATAAAAGGTAAATGAATGACGACACCAAAACTGTCAAAGTGAAAAAAGAGGAGATAAGTTTCTCTGACATCATATGACAGAGTTATGTTTGTGGGAGTACCTGCACAGCCATTTTCCTTCTTCTTGTTGTTCCTTATTTTTCTTTTTGCCTCATGCTCCTTCTCATCATCACTATAATCCAAAGCCTGCAGGAGACGAAGAGAAAGAAGAAAAATCCACATTGTGTATTTTTCTACATTCACTTACATTATGTCATAAAAATTTAGATATTTATAAATATAAAGAGAGATTCAAAGGTTTGGCTACTGCCAGATGGTTTACAACACGAGGTAAAACAGCGTTTCTAAACCTAGAAAGCCACAGAAACTGATCCTAACATGAGCTGTGATTACCTCTTCTGGTGGTTCATCGTCATTCTTCCAGGAAGCATCAGATCCTTTATAACTGTGGAAAACATTATTTTGTAGCACACAGAGTTTTCTACATAGGTAATCATCTGCTGGATGCGTGTCCTTACAGTTTGAGCTGCTGTGTCAGGATGTACTCTGTGTACTCTTTGAGTGCTGGAGCAAAATAAACAGTCGATCCCTCAGTCAGGCCTTTGCTGCTGATCTGATCTGAAGAGTTAAAGCGCAGAACGTACAAAGGACTGCACACAGGGCCGAACACCTCAAACACCTAAAACACACCAGCAGAACGTTATCAGGACGCCGAAAGCATCAGATTTAAATTCAGTCTGACTTTATGTTCTCACCTTTCCCACAGCCACCCTGTCGGACCTGAACAGGATGCTGTCCTCATTCAGAGCAGGCGTGTTCTTCAGGGACTGGATAATAACTGAGAGGACAAACACAGAGTTAAACGACGGAGCGGTTCTGAGGATGCGTTGATCAGCAGGGAGTCCACTCACCAAGCTGCTGGATGATACTGGAGACTGTTCCCGCCGGCTGCAGCTCGGCTTCCTCAGGTAAACTCACACTGACTTCCTCCACAGCTGGAAGCTCCTGCACACAAACGGGAACGTCTAACAAATGATGCAGCTAACAATGAACCGGCTTAACTCTTCCAACAATATTCCCTTAAAATTAGTGTGACACAACATTTACACAGCAAAGGCATAAAATCCTACCAAGTATTTTAGGTTCAGGTTTTAGTGCAAATAACTTAGCAAACTTGAAGTTTGACAGTTAAAATCAAACACAAAAACTTCTTAACTTTATAAAACACAAACTGACCTCAAGTAAGACTTCATCTCTAGCTTTGACAGGGGCTGGTTGGCTGAAACCTTCATCAACGTCCTCAAACACAGGGGCAGGGGAGGAAGAGGAGGATGACGAAGAAGAGGAGGATGAGGAAGAAGATGAAGAACTGTCACTAGTAAAGGGAAAAGACAAATATTAGAATCGGTTTTCTTTACAGTTTCTAGTGTCCAATCCGGTGCAAATGATCAGCAGGTACACTGCGAAAAAAAAACTTTACCAAGTAAAAAACAAAAACTTATAAGTAACCTTTAAGCAAGATATAGGTGTTTGTTTTAAGTCAATATCAATGAAAAAGTACTACCTCTATTGGCAGATTATTTAACAAGATATTTTTCCCATGTTATAACTGAAATAATCTGCCAATGGAACTAGAACTTGTTCATCAATATGGAATTATTTATTTAAAATAAGATCTTATCCTGTATCTTGCTGAAAAGTCACTTTTACAAAAAGTGTAGTAAGGTATTATCACTAGACACTAAGCCAGAAATACTTAATATTTTGTGTTTCTGCAGTGCATTGTGTGTGTTTGAATGTAAACACCTGTCTGAATCCTCCGATTCCTCATCCACACAGCCAGCCTCACGTACAAAGCTCACAGGGAGCGTTACTGCTGATTGGAGAGCTCCTGCTTCACCTGCCTCCGTATGTGTGTTTGCTGGAGTGGCATCGTCTCGGGTCACAGAAACATGCTGTGCGTGCGTTACCATAGTGACCTGCACCTCCTTCCCCTCGTTTTCTGATGGCAAGTTGTGGTCGTTCATCTCTGGTAGATGTGATGTTGAAGTGTCTGTGTGGACAGACTTGTTTGAGTCCTCATTCTCACACCGAGACACCGAAGGGAGCCCCTCTGTTTCCTCTGCCTGTGTTTGTATGGCATCCTCTCTGGTCACAAGGAGATTTTCTAGCTGAGTTGTCATGGTGACCTCCATCTCTTCTGCATCCTCCATCGGTGGCGGGTTCTGTTTATCATCATCTGGTGAGCTTCTGTCCATCTGAGAAGCCAATTAAAGTGTTTCCAAGCAGATTATGTCACTCTGCATGACAGTATAAGACACAAGGTGGCTGTCACATAAAACTCTTTATATGAATAAGATATTAACTTCTTATAGTCTGAGGCATCATATATATATATTTTTAGAAACTGTATAAGAAAACAAAAATATCCTTTACTGGCCAAATATAAAAATAAGAGTGAAATACTGTAAAGACAGGATAATTTTACAAGATTAAGAAAATAATAATACTAAAATGTTATTAAAATAAAAATATAAACTATGAACAAAGCAACATTTTTTGAACATATAGACTACGTTAAATGCTAGTTCACATTTATAGAATAATTTTAGAGCAAAACTATTTTCAGTGAAAATAAAATAACTGCTGTAAATAAAATGTCAGCGTGTTATTATACCAGCATCCAAACTTAGCTCCGTGAGCTAACAGGCTAATGCTAACCGCGTTGTTTTTAAACTCGCGCACGTTCATTGAACCAGCACGAGCTCAAAAATCTCTCGTTAACGCCATAAACACAGAGCTAACACTGTGACACTGGCTCTGTTTACAATAAAAGCTTTCTGTATAATACCTGTCTAGAGAAGTTACATCCACGTTGAGGACACGCGCACAGGTTTGGAAAATCACTCATACAACTTCCTGTACTCACTTTCAAAATAAAACTGGATATAATAGAAAAACCTAAAGATGAGAACATGTTGGAAGAAAATACAATGAAAACATAAAGAACTGGGTTAAAACGAATCCCTCTGAAAAAAAATACAACTGCTTGTTATTAGGTTGTCTTTGTCACAGGCGTCTGTTGCACGGATAATTTCAATTCTTTTTAAAAATATAGACGTGATGTAAATTAGTGAGGAACATATACATATATTTATATTTAATGACAGAACTCTGTTCATAAGATTAGATTTAAAAGATAATTTCTACATTTAACTTAAAAAAACAGCTAAACTCAGACATATGAATTTAACTGCAATAGTTAGTAATATTATATCTATTAAATTAAGTTTAATAATTAATATTACGGTGATCACTTTTAAAATATTTTAAAAATACATTTCACTGGGGTTTGTAGTTTCTGCAAGTCTTATTTGAAAAATAGCATACGGGTTCCTTCAATTAGTAAACAGATGTTTACGTGAACTTTCCGCACGTGGAAAGTACAGAGCACGTGTGATTCAAGGTATGGCAAGCCAATTTGCCATATTTTCTGGTGTACGCTAGTAACAGCTCGTGGTCGTCTGTGTGGAAAGTTAATCGGGAGTGAGCAACTCCTGTGTTGTGCTTAGTGATTTTATTTTAACTTCCTAATTAAGTCTCGAAACTCTGTGCTCGGCAGCAAAATGTCATCAGAGGTGGATATAAATCGCTAAAGACGGCAGATAATTTTATTTACTACATTTGATCTCCAGATGGAAAGTAACTAAAACAAACAAAACTTGTGTACAAACAAGATGTCTGACTCAAACGTAAGTATTTCTGGTGCATTTTTAGTTAAACTGTTTCATTACTGTATCATTTTTAATGAATTTATTTGATTCTGTAGTTTTTTTAAAAACAGAATTTTTTCTATTCTTTACTACAACACATTTACAGCTCTGGAAAAAATTAAGAGACCACTTAAAATGATCAGTTTCTCTGATTTGACTTTTTATAAATATGTTTGAGTAAAATGAACATTGTTGTTTTATTCTATGAACTACTGACAACATGTCTCTGAAATTCCAAGCATAAATTTAGTATTCATTTGCTGAAAATGAGAAATGGTCAAAAATAACAAAAAAGATGCAGAGTTTTCAGACCTCAAATAATGCAAAGAAAACAAGTTCATATTCATTTAGAAACAATACAAATGTTTTAAACCTTTCATGCATAGTGGCCACTACGTTGGACTGCTATCTAAAACCCCTTTTTTTGTGCTTCTCGTAGATTTTTATGTTATAAATGCACACAGACCACTGACATGGACACTAATGCATCATAAATACACCATCAACTACTGGCCATCAGCTGCAAATGTAAGAAATTATTTTTGTTAAATCCAATATGGCCGACAGACAAAAAAACCTGCCAGCCAACCCTGTCCCTCCTTCTAGACGACTCTTATAATATTGTGACATTACATAAACCCTAAAGAACAATACTACCTACTGATGTATTTTTCAAATAACAACTTTGTATTTGGAGAAAATTACAATTGATCGCCTAAAAATATATATATTTTTTTTCTTACAATTTTTTTCCTACCTTTTTTATGCCTTAAGAAAATAAAAAAATGGAAAAAAATCCTGACAAAGGATCATAATTCATGAATGAAAGTGTTAACTTAGGGAGTGTTCAGAATGTACTATATGAGGAGATTTCTTTCCTGTTTCATTACTGCATTATTTTTACAGCATTTATTTTATTCTGTAGTTTTTTTAAATACAGAATTTCTCTATTCACTTTACTACAATACATTTATCTTTTGGCATTGTCCAGAATGATTCAGAGGTAGGTAAAAACGGAAACAGTAGATGGCAGCACAAAGCTTTGTCCTTCTTCCTGAGCTTTCCAAATAGAACATTAATGTGAGCCTTTGAACTCTTCACCCAAAATAACCACTCCGATTTGATGGATTTAATTGGTAAATTCCCAAAAAGGCTTAATTTTTTTTTCATCACAGACAATGAAAATAATTCTTTTCTAACAGACGGGATTTTACACCACATACTGATGGATGTTTGGATGTGGAATGTGTACATAAGTTCTTGAATGGCTGACAAGGAATTTTGATCCAAGAAATGTGTTAAAAATCTCTTTATTTTATGAGCCCTCTGCTTCAGGACAGCCAAACAAATGTCAGCCGCAGTTTTAGTTTCTCAATTTTCAAAATATCCCTTCTTGACCTTCCTTTGGCTGGATTTCACTACAGCGTCTGTTGTAAGATGTCCACAGTACTGAGGATGTGACAGCTCTGATTACAATCATTCATGTTTCTTAACTGCATGGTTTGTATTAGAGAAATTCAAACCATTTAAGTTCTGCAGTAAAGATGCAAACCTTCTAGTTCAGAAGTGTCAAACTCCAGTCCTCAAGGGTCGTTGTCCTGTAACTTTTAGATGTGCCTCTGCTGCAACACCTGAATAAAATAATTAGGTCATTAGCAAGGCTCTGGAGAACTGATCTACACAAGGAGGAGGTAATTTCATTCCAGAGTTTTGTACTTGTGGCACATCTAAAAACTGCAGGACAGCGACTGGAGGACTGGAGTTTGACACCAGTGGTCTAGTTCAAGTGTCTCTCTTGTTTTTTTTTTCTAAGAATTGTAAAACAAATAAATGTCTTATAAAACACAGGAAATTTCAGTTGCTTACCATTGTTGTAGAGATAATCAGCTTACACCATCTAGCTGTTTTAGTAAGGCACTGAAGGAACTTTGCTTACAACAAACACATCGTGACGCCAACGCTTCAAAGCAGCCATTCCCTGCAGGAGTACAGTTTGGTGGAGGTCAGAATGACACATACGGGCCTGTCAAACGCTTTACGTCATCTGTAAGAATAGCTGCTCTAGAAACTTAGCAGGAATCATATTTGTGTTCCCCCAAGGAGTTGGGAAATTTGCTATTGTTGTCCATCCATGTGACTCACCTCTCCAGAATGCTGGAATTGTGCTGGTGTCCTGATCCAAGGGAGTCTGGATGGCAACAAATCTCCCTGAAATACTACATTTGTGTCCTTCTTTACACTGCAACTCAGAAAACTCCTAAATATATTTAGATTTTCTCCAAGAATACAACACAATGAGAAGTTAGAAACTCTTTTTGTGTGAATTCAATGATAAAATGAAAAAGTACTCCACATGATTAAAGAGATGATTCGAAAATAACGTCTTAATTTATTAATATTCAAATGTTGTATAAGTAATAAACCAAAAGGCAAACACAAATACCTGAACAATGCAGAAGTGCACATCTAGTGAAAAATAACTACACTGTAAAACATTTGAAGTTGGTTTAACTTGAAAATGAAAGTCCACCTGCTGCTATGAAAATGCAACTTAAGTCAACAAGAAAATTGTTTTGGTTTTAACTCAGAAAACAAAGTCCATAAAGTTGATTTAACAACAAGAGACAAGTTGTCTAAACATTGTTTTTTAAGTTCATTAATCTTGAATTGTGAGTTTTAACTTAATGCAGCAATTTAAACCAAATAATTATTTCACAGTATGCAAGAAAAAAAAACTGCCCTCACCTGGTTAAAGAGCCACATTTCTATGTTATTTTTACTCACAATATCAAGTTAAAACAACTGCTTATTTTACTTTATAATAATTTAAATTCTTGTTTCAAATTGCATGAACAGAATTTATACTGAATGTTATTAAACATCACAATGCAATCTGATAAAACACAATTAGTGTGAAAAGGACATAAAAATAAACATTTGCCTTAATAAATCACAAGAATCAGATCAATGTAGCACACATACATCTCAGGAGACAAAAACATGCCGCTAAGCATTCTGGGAAATAGTTCCCACTCCTGTCTTTTTCCTCTTTCAGTTTTTTTTTTAGCTCCAACCTATAAATTCTAGTTTATTCAACTCTTGGAGATTTGACAAAATTAATAAAAAGTGAACACAATTTACTACTATAAGTTTGACTTTCATAAATTCACACATTTAGGTTCGAATTCTAAAACTCAAAATTTATTTGACTTAAGAATACAGTAGACACAACTCAATGCGGCTCAAATGTTTTACAGTGTAGGGATCACTGTGACCCAGTTCAACCCATTTCTTTGGCTTTTCAAAACAAAATAATCCTGTCTTGTTTTTGTATACACACACACAAACTGATTCAAGTATAAAAATCAACAGATGACGTGACTAATAAATTACTCTGAGGCTGAACTGGAAGGAGAAAACCGTTTCCCCTCCAAATCTGAATTCAGCTCCGATTTCCTGCCTGAAATGAATCATCTGCCAAATGAAGCTGTAATAATGCTGCTAAGAAAAGATTTAAGTCAAAGCTAATCTAATAATAACAACTGTGACCTGTGGTTAGGGTATTTCCATATTGGTATGTGCAGCACTGTTTCTAGGGAAAAGGAAGGTTTCTGCCTCATTATCAGAGGTCTCATCTTTTGTCTTTGATAACAGATGAAGCAATAAAAGTTGCAGCTGTTGCCTATTGTGCCCCTCATGAGTCAGGTTGATATGCACCTGCGATTCTATGAAGTCATAGCGCAGCAGTTGGAAACTATATCCCCTGAAGGATTTTTCACTGAAAACAAGTTTTTGAAAGGATGATTTAGAATAGGATGTGTTCCAGGACCATTGTTTTAAGGAATTTATTCCTTTTCTGTTGATCTGCATTGTGACTTGTAGTCAGGGAATTGAACTTTATTTCTGGATGTGTTTGTTGGTCATAAAGTTGGCAGATGTTGTTTTTCTTGGTTGGCAAATGTTTTTATGTTTGTCTTATTGTCCTTCACAGTCACACAAAAAACAGAAAACAGGTGCTGTTTTTCAGTTTTACGTTCCCAATATTACTCATTGTGTCACCAATGACAATGTAAAGTCAACAGATTTTCCCTTTTTGATGGGAAATACCCTCAACCCAAACCCCAACCAATACATGACAGATGTTAACTGTGTGTTAAGTCTCTGTGCGTTTTTCTTATTTGTTTCTTATGAACTAGATTGTTTTTTGAGCAATACACCAGCTTAACTTTAACGCGACTCAACTCTAAAAACTATTACTTTTGACATTTATAATGTTTACTTTAACTTTTAAGTTCTTTGTCAATAATTTTTATAAGCTAAAGTTGTGCATTTGCTAGATTTGACATTATATTTCTGGCAGCTGAAAATAATTTAAACATTGGCATTAGTTATTCTATTATCCATAATTTATATGTTTTTCTTGATTTGAAATGTTTTTCTTGATTTTTCTCTTTTGGGTCCATTGATGTAAAATTCACACCAAATGGTGGCAACAACCCAAATAATCCATAAATACAATAAAATCGAAACAAATAAGTAAAGTGTAAAAAATGAAATGACACAAGGAATAATCATTGATGACAAGAAGAAAATAATCTGCAATAAAAGGCAGAGAGTCAAGAAACAAACTAAAATCTGCATTTGTATGATTGGGAAAACCAAAAAGATCTTCACAAAAAGTTCTAGGAGTTGCAAATACTAATAATATTCACTACAACTACATTTCTAATTTTTTGAATGTTCTAGTTAGTGCTGTTGTTCCCTAATTTGGAAGTGGAAAGAACACAATTTCACCAAAAAACAGCCAAGACTAAATTTTCCTCATATTTCTAACAAAGGAGCCAATAGAATAATAATAATAATAATAATAATAATAATAATAATAATAATAATAATAATAATAATAATAATAATAATAATAATAATAATAATAATAAGAGTTATCCAAAACCCAAGGAGGAATCACAAAGTGCTTCAGAAAGACCTGGAAACAGCAGAAAACAGCTTTTAAAAATAATAAGTAAAGCACCATATTGCCCACTCTCTGCACAGTACTCCACTGCTGAAGAAAAACTATGTAAAAGCTTCTTTAAAGTTGATGCAGAAAATATGGACAAGCTAGTTAAATATGGGAAAGAACAGCCTGGTCAGCAAAGACCGAAGTTGAACTATTTGGATATCAGTGGACCTACAGGTTTGGATGAAGAATGATTTGGTACATCATCACAAAAACACCATGCCAAAACAGAAACTCGCAGGCCGGAGCTTGTAGGGGTGGTCACATCTAACCGGCTGTTTTTATTTAACTCTCTGGTGTTTACCTGTCTTTACTAAAAGCTGTTTTAGGACAATCTGTTTTTATGGCGCATATGAGGAACAGAGACTTAATTTGACTGAAGATGACGTTTGTGAACCTAAAGTATTGTTAAACATATTTCATTTAGTAAAGATTTTTAGTACAATTGAAGTCAGGTTTTTACTGAAACTATACTGCTGTTATATTTCTTTGTAGCTCATAAAGGGTAAAGTTATTGGCTAACTATTTCAACAAAGAAAATAATAAACTTGGCAGAAGAACTGTCACAGTTCTTTGTGCACTCCATTTCAATCTAACCCATGATATGGAACATTATCATGCATTTCTATTTTTGTAAAACTCTTAATGAACCATGCATACTTAATGACTGAAACACTAATGAGCCATGGACATTTTATCTTTGACTAAAGTTCATGCTTCTTTTCAGGCTCCATATCTTGTGAAATCCTTCCAGATTTCTGCGACATTCACCTACTTATGGAGCAATCCCAGTTGAAACTATCAATTCAGATGATTGCAGGACATTGCTGAAACATTTACAATTACAAAACTGAACGGACCTGCAGATGCAGGGTTTGCAAGTTCAACGAAAGTATTTCACACGTGCATCAGGTTTTCTCTGGGTACGTAAGAAAATAAAGAAATAATTGCATATTTCCTTAGGGTGTGCTTAACATATACTTGTACAGTAATAAATTAGAGTACATGTTGAGATTAGGCTTGATTATTAGATTAAAAGTATCTTTTGAAAATAACATTCAAAGAAGTATTAAACATACTGCACCAAAGTGCTATACATGTTCAGGGTTACTGTGGGGTTATTTTTGACACAAATGGGACCCCATAGATTACAATGTCAGGCCTTATGTAAGTAACAAAGAATGTAAATGAGTTTTAAGGAGTGATTTAAAGTGTTCCAGGCTATAGGCAGATCTAATGTTCAACGGTCATTTCCTTTTGGGATTAATAAAATATTTTTTAATTGATTGTAACTGAATAGACGTCGATGGATCCCTTGCAGCGTGACGTCACACACGCAAGATCGCAGCCCCGTCTCCCTGCTGGAGGGCAAAAAACTGCTCCAGATGATGACTATCATTAGTTTTAGCTGCCAGGTTGTTGATATAATACACTAAATCTTGATGATATTTAAAAGACAAAGGAATGCAGTGCTTTGGTACCAATTGTCAACACTATGACAACTAACAAAATCAGGAAAAAGTTTTAATGAAGAGAAAAAAATAGTGAGGGAGAGGGAAGTACAGGTCTGTCTTGCTTGCTTAACTTTGACAACCGTCACATGTAGATGTGCAGTGGATTTGGGTGTTTCAGATAATTTAAGAAAGAAAAAAAGGCGATCTACACACCAACTCTGACAGATCAACAGTAGAAAAGGCGTTTAAACTAATCAACCACCGTGTTAGTTTAGCGAGTAGTAGCTAATCTACCACAATGAACGCAAAACAAACATCAAGCCTAAAAAGTTCAACTATTTTATTCTCTGTGTTTGAAATATTTGCCTGTTTTTGTGTGCCTATTCCTAAAACAAACAGTGGCGTTGTTGTCAACAACAGTTTACCTGTGTGTGTGTGTGTGTGTGTGTGTGTGCGTGTGTGTGTGTGTGTGTGTGTGTGTGTGTGTGCGTGTGTGTGTGTGTGTGTGTGTGTGTGTGGGAGGGGAGGGGGAGCATACACAGAGCGGGTTTGAGTTGTTCTTTAACGTTTTTTCTATTATTTATCCTATTAATCAGATCCAGACTGGGATCTGGTTGATGTGCTGTGGCCCACATTAACTGAATCATACCTACATCTCCAGGTTTCATTTATTAAAGTTGTCACATTCACTGACACATGTTATTTGAGCCTTCAAGGTGTCCGTAGTTGTCTAGATAGTAGCGCAGAAGAAGCACGCGGCGGTGCGGAGCGGCGAGGAGACGCAGAGGGAACCGTATCTGATGGGGAAACCCGAATCGACGTAACTAGGGAATTGTTCTACCTATGGATGGCATGTGAACAATCGGGTCCTTTGTCCTCCAGCGTTGTGTGCATGCGCGAAATTTGCAGACGTAAACACTAACGTCTGCAACGTTCAATTTAAATCATCCCTCAGTTTCACCTTAAAAACATTTCATCCATCGCCTGGCATCCAAGAACGCATTTCTGTGGATTTTTATACACTTTAAAATCAGAAGGGACCATTAATAGGCTCAGGTTTGGACACCCAGTCTGTCTCACACAGACGAACTTATCAAAATGGCTTGATCCATATAAACCACAGACATGCACTAAAAACATTTTAAAAAGAAAATAGAAAAATAGCTTTCCTTATTAGTAAAATAGAACCTGTGACTTGTGAGAAGGTCATAGAAATGTTTCAGTATTATTGTTGATGAAAACTATTTTTTTAATTATTTTTTTCTTCCAGCGTCTGACTGTGAAAATACACCACTCATTACAACATCTCTCTAAGCCAAAGTGAAGCAATTATTTTCATATCAGTTCAAATTCCACAAGCGTCTGTGATTGCACGACAAAAAGCGCAGCATTCCAGTTGGGGAATGCACCGAGGAATAATCACACGCACACACCCACGCACACACGCACACACACACACACACACACACACACACACACACACACGCACGCACACACTCAGAAGGAGAGAGAGATTAGCTGTCCGTGCACAGGACCTTGACCTGCCTATTTCTGGGGGGTCTGAGCTATTACTGTTTAGATGTTCTGTGTGTTTGGGTGCATGGGTGCTCAATTAATTGCCTAACCAAGAGGTCATTGTTGAGCCAAGGATTTGTTGTTTATGTTACTGGGATCTGGAGAGATGCAGAGTGGAAGCAAAAACACAAAACTTATTTTTTTCTGTAACGGTGGAACACGGAAATAATTAAGCAAACAAGCCATGAAATCTGCAAAGTTATCCATGTAATTCACTACTTTCTAAAGCAATGCAAAGAAAAAATTAATTAGAGAAAAACACTATTTGAAATGCTGTGCTTAAAGTTAGCTTGACCTGAGACATCACATAGCTATAAAAGTTGATAAGGAAGCTGTTTTATTTTTAACATCACTTTTTACCCAATGAAAACGTACCGTATCAGGTCAAACCTGATCCATTCTGTGTATATCAGTTTCACTTTTAGATGTGCCTCTGCTGCACCACCTGAGTAGAATAATTAAGGCTCTGGAGAACTGATCTACACAAGGAGGAGGTGATTAAGCCATTTCATTCCTGTGTTTTTTACCTGTGGCACATTTAAAAACTGCAGGACAGCGGCCCTCGAGGACTGGAGTTTGAGACCCCTGAACTAGAGGAAATGATTTATATCACGTGTCAAACACAAGGTCAGGGGGCCAAATCCGGCCCGCCATGGCTTCTAATGTGGCCCTCTAGACTCTAAAGGGACACATAAATAGAACAATTAAGGCAACACCGTGCTTAAATATGACTTTATCAATCAAATCAAAGCAGTTTTTATCTGTTTACTGCAAAATTACATCAATCAGTCCCTCCACTTTCCTTCAATTTATTGTGGAAATTCATGCAAAATCAACAAATCCCTGCACTTTTATGCGCTAATGTGTAATTGTGAGTTTATTGCAGATTTTTGACAAAAATAGTAAAAAATATTGGATCCAAGTGACATTTTACTCCCACTTGCAGGTGGATGCGTTTCTTCTACATAACAGCTACCTCAGCCTAACATGATGTCAAGTTATAATAATAACGAGTAATAAAAAGTCACATTTCCCATCATACATAAGTGAAAAGATTTCTAAATTAGTACCACCAACACTTTGATTTTTATTACAAAATATCCCAGAAACAATCGCAAAATCCTGGAGGGCCTGAAAAGCTGTTCAATATCATTTAATTTTAAGAATTTATTTATATTTTAAAGGGTTTTAGTAATAAATTCTGGCACAACCGTCAGTTTAACAACATTCATGATCTTGATTTGGCCCAAAATGTAATTGAGTTTGACAATCCAGACTTAGATGTTTTTAAAACCATAAATTATATATATATTTTTAAATTATGCAATACAAATAATTACCTTAATCATACATTATCACAGCTTAAGCAAAATGTCTTTACCTAAACTTTTTTCTTCAGGTTCAAACAAACTAAATGGGACCACAAAACATAAGTAAATTGAAATATATAACAAAATTTAATTTTCACAGACATTTCTATACACAGTCGTCTGTAGCTGTGCCAAATAACTTTGATGGCAGTACTGAAAACTAAATAAAAAACTATTTTTCATGTCTCTACATGGTATATGATTGTTGATCCCGTTTTTTTTTTTTTTTTTTTTTTTTACAGACATAATTAAAAAGAAATGAAACCAAAGACATGACACAGATCCAAAGCTCCAAACAAGCGGCCATTATTCAGGTCATTGACCTGCTTCCTTTGACCCGGGCTAATTAATGTTGTCTAACTGTCAACCAGCTAACAAAAGGAGGCTTATCTCACCCATAACAGGCTTTCCTCATAATTAATTATTCAATTTGTGTGGGAATATGAACTGGATATGTTGTTTTTAAATTAAATTTCACACCTAATTACCTCTTTCCATTTGTCACATGCAAAACATTTGAAAATGGCCTCAGTTTCCTCACCGAAATACTCCGGCTTTGAACTTAAATATGGTGTAAGGAACTATTACATGTGTCTGTTTTTTCAGTTTCATCATCATCATCATCATCATCATCATCGTCATCATCATCATCGTCATCGTCATCATCGTCGTCGGCGTCCCTATATTGAAGGTATTTATGTGTATTTGACTGTAAAAACAGCAACATTCACAAATTATCTTGCAGATAAACAATAAAAATCAATCTACTTTCACAGTACTTGTTTAAAAAAATAAACAAACTCCAACAACTTTAAATGACGTAATCATTAAACCTTCAGGTTCCTCTTCAGATTCAATTCTCACATTTCTTTTTAAAGAGGTTTTTTACTCAGTTGAACCATCAGCTCTTTACGTCAAGAATAACAGTTTTATCCCCAGTGTGGTCCCACATATATTCAAGCTGCTAAACCACTAATTTAAATAAAAAACCAAAAAAACCCCACTTCAACTTCCACAGTTTGTTTTCATTTCAGGACAATCCAAATTCTCATTCCATTCAAAAATATTGTCAAAAACAGTTTTTATCCAAATAAGTGCAAAATGTATACTTTCGATGCTTTCATCTTTGAGGAAAGTCGAGGCTTTTTCAATATCAGAAGCGATATGTGTTCATCTAAAAGCAGTTTTCATGTGAATTTGACAACAATTTCTTGTTGAAACTCCCAGTTTTGTTCATTAACTGACCATATTAGACGAATTTTGATCTTTAGAATATTATCCAGGTGGAGAGTTGAAAACCTCAGTGCTGCTTCAGGGTGTCGATGTCAGAGCAATGGCTCAACCAGGAGTCGATGAGATTGTTAAACCTTGACGATTGTTTATTGTCTACCAATTCTGTCAAGAAATGTAAATGAGGTATTGGCTCTAAAAGGGACAACCTGATTAAATAAAGTTAAATGAATAAATTGTTCATTAATCTGTGTTTAATTGTTCCACGGTGGAACAAAAAAAAAAGTTCATTAAAAAAATATTATTTGCCATTCACACCGATCAACCATGCTTATGGTAATGTTCCCATTTTAGATGACATTAGTATTTTAGCTAACTCTGGCTTTTGAACGGGTGTTTTCATACTGAGTAGATTATATTTGTTGTAGGTTAACATGCTAGCGGTAGCCTTTATGCTCGGAGTGAGGCTGTGCATCCATACATCTGAGGACATAAGACAGCTACTATTAGTAATAACTGTAAATACAAGATGAGTCTAATTATTGCAAAATTAAAAGAATTTAAACTTCTGTTAATTTCTTGAAAATAGAATCTCTGACGAGTTTGAGCCTGGAAGTTTTGCCTTCTGAATGGTTGTGTGAAGAGACATTTTTTGTAAGTCTGCTTTGATTTTAATGTGTGTGTGTGTGTGTGTGAGTGTGTTTGAGCGTGTGCGTGTGTGTTTTGCAAATGTGAGCATTTGTTTATGTATGTTGTAGTCCTGTGGAATGCTGGTCATGCTGAAGGACTTCACATCCCCTAACATGTCTGCAATGTGGCCCCTCACAACACATTATTCTTCAATAACAAAGTCTGCTAGACTTGTAGATGGAGCATGACCCCCTACACAGAGGGAAGTTTCCATTTCTCCACTGCATGCACACGTGTGTGTCAGTATTACATTTCTCCTCAAGGTCTGTACAGTAACTCTCTCACTTTGTAACATGCTAGACAAATTTTCTTTAGCTGAACCTACTTACACTCTGTTGTGGATTCACTTTGTTTATATTTTTACTCATTAGGAAGAGACATACAGTGATGAAGTTTTCTGATTTGTGAAGATAAAGATAAAGAGGCATCTATCCTGTAATCCAGGGGTGTCAAACTCCAGTCCTGAGGGTTGCTGTCCTGCAATGCGCCTCCTCTGCACCACAGCTGAATAGAATAATTAGGTCATTAAGGCTCTGGAGAATTTATATGCACAAGGAGGAGGTAATTAAGTCATTTCATTCCTGTGTTTTGTACCTGTGGCACATCTAAAAACTGCAGGACAGCGACCGGAGGACTGGAGTTTGAGACCTGTGCTGTAATCAATTACATTCAGATTTTAACAGAGCAAAGATCAAATATTTTCTAGAAAAGATGTTTCTTGATACCAAACTAGTAATTTGCTGGGTTATTAGACAAAATGGATAGGCAGATTATTTCACTTATAGCACGGGAAAAATATCTTGTGTAAATAAAATAATTTGCAAATTGAAATTATTGACTTAAAACCAGTTCCTGTATCTTACAGAAAACTTTTTTCCTTATTATAAATTTAAATTTGACTGATTTATTTTGTTACTTTAAGGAGTATTTTTACAACACTGTACTTTTTACTTTTACTTGAGTAACTTTATTCAAAAAATACTTTATTATTAATCCCAAAGGGAAATTAAATGTTGTTGAACTCATTAATTTAGATTCTTCAAAGAGTTATTGAAGATGATGGTGATGGCTGTGCAGGAAAGATCTTCTGCAGCAGTATTATGAAGTATTAGGAAGTACTTTTAGTCTTGAATAAAATTTCTGTATTTTCTACCCACTGAATGAAAAACAAACATGTTTCAACTAAAAATTCACTAGAAACAGACACACCTGCAGTTTTTGTTAAAGTTTGGAACATTTTCCTTTGATTTTATGTTATTTTTGTTACTTATGTGAATTATTGTAATCTGTCCTTAAAATACCAAAATTTTCACTTAACTTTATATTTGTTTCGACTGATTATGTCATTTAAAAATATTAAATACCTGCTAATGTGATCAGTTGTTAGTACTTGAAAACTTTCTACTTTACTTGAGTAAACATGTTGAAGTAGTGCTACTCTTACTTAAGTACTACTTTTGGTTACTCTGCCACCTCTGAGTGAATCAAACCGAACATGTTGGGAGTATTTTTCCATCTGTCCTCTTGCTGTATAAGTAAGGGGGGCCACCTTTAGGCTCTTATTTTGAAGGCACATGCGGTTGGTTTTTCTGCGATAAATTGACGCGACAGCCTCCGCTGACCCTCCGGATTTATCCGTTTCCATATGACCGGGCTTCCATCCACAGCGGCTCCCATACACATGCTGCCGGGCCTCCGCGGAGCAACAATTGGACTTTGACAGCGAGAGAAAAGGGAAAGAGAGGGAGCCGGGCCAAATGTGAGAGTCTGATCAGCCGCAGCGGCGCATATTCAGACTTAAAATCCCCCTCTTTATGCGCCTTGGATCACAAACTTGCGCAGACGTCTTATAAACATGCACCTTTTGGGAATATCTCTGTTTCTGGCATATTTGCTCTACACTAACCTGGCCAGCGACTTCAGCCACAGAGACTATAATGATGAGTACGCGGAGCAGGAGCCGATGGACGAACCGGTGAGTTTAGTTGGAAGAGAAACTTTGTTTGTCTGTGCGTGAAATTTGTAACGCAGTTGGCCCACTGTGGACCCCCACGCTCCATCATGTGCTCATTTATAATCCCAGAGCATTTCTTTGTGGAGTCTCACTGTGGGAGAGCAGAAAGTGTTGGCAAGATTTCAGTTTATGAATGCGGAATATTTCTTTATTGTTTGAATAACAAAACATCAGTTTCTTGTTCTGATTCACATCTTTTATCACTCCAAACGGCCTGGGTTTTGTCAGATTTATTGAATTATTTTTTTTCTCAACACTCAGCAGACTTTTTCAGGGAAACGAGGCAATAACTGGACTGGAAGTGATGCTGAGTGGGATTATCCCTCTGCTGTCCAAGTGAGAAATCAGTAGAAGAAGAAACTGTGGCTCTTGGGTTTATGCATGTTTTGGTATTTCCCACCAGACACCAATTATTAAAATGACAATAACGATAATAATAATAATAATAATAATAATAATAATAATAATAATAATAATAATAATAATAATAATAATAACCTTCATTTAACCAGATACAAATCCTTGTTTAGAGCTGCCATCTGCACTGTTTACAAGCTCCAAAATGTACATTTTCCAGTCAGAGAAATAGATTTCAATTTCAAAATCATAAAAACAGGTAATAAAACACACAACTATCAAAAGCAATGTTAATAAACAAACATAAAAGCAACAGAAACAAAAATGCAGAGAATCTGTTAAAAATGGGATTAGAAATTTAAATGTATTTTGATTTTCTGTTTATGAGTCCAATAATAAAATCATACCTACCTGTAGGTAACATTCGCACCTGCACACCTCCAAGGTGTTGTTTCAAGCATATTATATGTTAAACATACAGTACAGACCAAACGTTTGGACACACTTTCTCATTGAATTCAGTGAGAAGGTGTGTCCAAATTTTTGATCTGTTCTGTTGGCAAACAAGCATGTAAATGAGAATAAAATGTTATTTTATCAATATTTATTTGGAAATCTCTCCACTTCCATGTTTGGGTGATAATGTCATGGGATGAAGCATTACTTTGCCAGACCAAGTTGATGTGTCAAAAATGTAGAAAATTCCCCTTTTTCATGGCTAGTCATTTAGTTTTCTTAAAAAAAAGAAAAAGAAAACCTGACTGACTCTTTTTCTGTTCTGTTATTTATAGCAATTCTGTGTATACATTTCAGAAGCTGTTGTCTTAAAAGTGCAGACAGCAAGTCTGTCAAGAAAGTTTTTGTCAATATTCTTAGTAACACACATTCTCTGCCTTCTTTTTCTAACCTATGTAGCAACAATAGATACCCTTTAAGTTAAAGTCCATGTTTTAATCTTGTTTTTAAAGCGGCTGCAAAAGGTCTGAGAGAAGCAAAGCAAAGTCAGGTCTATTTATACATGACGCAACTGAGATAATTTCAGCTTAAATAAACAATATAAAGCCATATAAATTAATTATCTGTTAACTTAAATAAACTTTGACCATTTTTAATTTCTTTACCAGTTTTTTTTTTTAACAATAGTTAATTGCAATTACAGTGAAATTCAGACTGATTATAAATAGAGCTGCACAACATATGGAATTGCAATGATCAGTTTAAATGTGTGAAATATTGCAATTGTAAATCAAAGCTTGGATGCATCTTTTGTTAGGCTATAACATTCCAGAAATCCTGGAGTGTATTTGACCAGTTGGGTGGAGAAAGTGGTGTGAATATCATGATGATGGAAAAGAAAGAGAAGAGTGTGGAAAATGTGGCTTAATTGCAGATGATGTCATCAGTTTCATGCTTTGCCTAATTTTCAGTCTACTTAGCATCGATTTCAGTACCGCTCAATTTAGTTTTAAAACCTGGTTAGCCCCATAACTCTGGGAAGAAACAATATGCAGCTTGGTGCACAAGGTGGTGGTTACTTCAGGTGTCATCAGGTTTGGTAGTAATCTTGAAACTCAGCACAGAGAGAACCAATATGTTAGAAAAAAATACAGAGATCAAGATGTTTTTCACAGTAGACAAGCTGCTGCTATAGAAGAGTTTAGTTTTTTCATCTCAATAGAAACTTAAACCAGGAGAAATCTCATCACAATCAAGTTTCCAATTGTAACAAAAGCTAGGACAGATAGTTTCTATTAAAAAATGTGTTGTTTCGTTTATATTATTGCCTAAAACACATGCAGGATGTAGCTGGTTGTATCCGTTAGGCACCACAAGGGGGAGCTGGAGTCCCCGTCAGCTTTCACTATGTCTGCTGTAAAATCCCTATGCAAGGCCAAACAATGCAGTAAAAAGCAGCTAAAAGGGTCAGAAGATTTCTTTTGTTTGCATTCAGAGACACGTGTAAATTCTTTTGGAGAACAAACAGAGTTTTGCTTTGGTCTGATGTTAAAGCTGTCTTAAAGGGCCAGGGTGAGATAAGCTGCACGTCTTGGACAATTTGTGTTTTTCTTATCACAGCTCTTATGATATGTTCTGGTTCATCTGAAGTCTTGTAAGTGATTTTCAACCAGAGATTTTCACAAGTCATTTTTTCCAAATCCAACTTAGGTCTTCAGTCTCTAATGACTGACATCAGAAATAAACATGTCAGTCATTTTATTACTGTTTTATTTGTGAGTGTTGTCAATAAACACTCATTGAATCCACAGCGTCTAGGTCAGCTCTAATCCTGCATTCCAAACCTGTACTACTTGTCCTTTGGCCTAATTTTAAAAATGCTTCTTTTTTTTGTAATGACTGTTATTATCTGTATTGTCCAGGTCTTCATTATATATGGCACTAAATTTGGCTTCAAGTACTTATGTTTAATTTTACAACACACTAAATTAAACAAAGCTTAGTAAGTAATTTTAAGTGCTTCCAAATTCTGAATGAAAAGAACAGGAAGTGCTTTTATTTTTGAAATGTTCAGATGGAAGTGTTCATGCAATGTTGCAGCTCGCTCAGAAGTTGGTTACATTGATTTTTGTTTCTGAAACCATCCAAAGTTGTTTAATAAAGCCTTCAGTAGGAGAGCAATCTGAAGGAAGCTACAACTAATACAGACAGATTATGAGCCACAAACACCCCATAATAATCCACTCATAAGGTCATTTTTTCATAGTAAAATATGTGCAGCAGCTGGAGCTTCCCTTCACTGCATGCAAATAAATGACTCTAGTCGCAGACCAAGAGTCCAAGTCTCAAGTCTCAAGTTAAGTTGAGTCCAAGTTTAGTTTATTTTTGTGGCTTAAAAGCAACTTGTCCAACAGGAGCCTTATCTCTCGCTAGCATTCGACTTGCTTGTTTGTTTTGGTTGTATTTACCCAGAATGCCCTGCTCTGTCATCCTCGGTCCCCAGTCTGCTTGGCATTCACATATGCATTCAAACCCCATCACAGTTTACTTCAGCTGAACCGAGACCGAGGTTTGTAAGCGGACCGGAGTTCCCTTTTTTGGTCCGCATCAGAGTTTGGTTCACATCTACCCAAGTGAACCGAGCTTTCTACAAAGTGGACTTGGATTAAAGCGGACCAAACACGTCTGGTGTGAATGCACCCTCTGAGTTCAACAACTCAAACAAAAGGTTTAATCTTATGCTGAAAAAAGATACATATTAAAGTGAATTAAATTAAACTTTGCATGATGGAGTAAAGGACAAGGCTCAAGTGAGGATGGAACATCCTGGGAGTGGGATATGTGTGTGTGTGTGTGTGTGTGTGTGTGTGTGGCTGGGTGGGCTGTTGGTGGTGCAGGATTAGGAGGGGGTCTTTTCAAATTAGTCAGTGAAAAGAGCCAACAGAGACAGGTGTCACAAGGGTCAAGTGGATGTGTGTGTGGGGTATGAGTGTGTGAGGCAGAGCAAGACAAAAGGAGAAGATGAGTGTTTCTATTTGATCACAGTAGAGTCCTAATTGGGATGATGACTTTCTCTCCTGCCTTTAAAGTTCTCCTTACTGAGGAATTTCACCGGATCATCCCTAATGTCAGAAGGAAAACTCCTGTAAGCAGCTGCCAGGTGGTGTGGGTGTGTGTGTGTGTGTGTGTGTGTGTTATATGGCTGGTACTTTATGAAACAGGATGAACGTAATGTTCTTCTACATTCATCTCAGATCCAATAGGTTGACATCTCAACTCAGGTTCACTATTTATTCCAACAAAAGAGGAAATAAAGTTGATAAAATACAATAAAAAAAACCTAAACAAACAACAGAGCAGCAGCTCCAAACGAGCAGTTGGCGGCAGCAGCAAACAGTTGTAAAATGAAACAAAGCTACAATCTACAGCATTAATAATAACAGTTAAAAACATATACAAAACGTAGCTAAATTACTGTATATGGCTAAATTTGTCTAAAACATATGTTAAACTATAATGTAAAGAAAACACAAACCGTAGTCAGACAATAGAAAAAGGGGGAGGAGCTGTCGGTTACTGGTTGCTATGGTAACCACCAACTGTCAAGAGCAACGTAGCAGAACTTAAATCATCAGTAAATGTCTGGAGAAACAACTTCTTGACCAAACAAAATAAATTCAAAGAATACATAAGCAAATTTCGACAAACTTCACATCTATAATATTGTTAAAATAAACCCTGTTACATATGTATTTAGACAAAAAAAAACAAAAAAAAAAACTGTGCTAGATGCTGCGATATATAACGTTCAAAATCAGAGCAGCAAATTCAGAATATTTTTCAGAAAACATGTAGATGGCTCCTTAAAACGGTTTGTAGTAACTTCAGGTTGACGCCTTTCCTCTGATCTCTACTAAACGGTTAATCTGCTGTCCTACTGTTTTCAGTCTTGTCTGCTTGCATTTTGAGAACATTTATATGAATCTGAGTTTGAGGAAATGAAGAACATTTCCTCAAGGCCTTGACCTCATGTTGCCTAATATGCTTAGTAACGTGGCCTGATTTTTTTTAAGTTAGGCTTTGTAAAGTGATTATTGGTTATACAGCAGCTGCCTTTTGTTTAGCATCAAACTGAACTTTTTATTTTTGCCATACTCTCCTGTTAAATGAAAGAAATACGATTTAAACATATTGAGTTTAACCCACAGTAGAATATGAATTGACAGTGTTGGCTGTATTTTTGTTGCATATATTTGAGGTTGTGAGGTAGTTTGTAGGTTTTGGAATGATTTTCAACTATTTCTATGTTAACAGACAGCTATATAATGTTTGGTCTGGACTGAGCAAGTAAACTTTGAGAATTTGTAATAAATTCTATGCAAAACTTGTTCACTCAGAAATTTCAATTGATGTGTTCTGGAAGATGCACATGTAGATTTAAGTGTGACTTTTTGATGAATCGTCCAGAATGCTTACGGCTTATTTCTGACTTCATTTTTGGGAAAATGTCTTAACAAATGTGATCTAGCTGCCAACCTTTTAAGATTTGATTTGGCCTCAGATTTGCCTCTTGTGCAAATGCTGTGACTTTGCCAAATATTTTAGCGCTGTTCTTATCTCTCCACTTTGAACTACTGTATTTTTCAGCTTTTTGTACTGCTTGTCTCTGACCAATTACCTCTTTCTCCCTCAGATATTGGCTTTGAAGAATCAGTTATACACTATTAAGACATATTGTGAAAGGTGATGGCTACAAATCATTTCATATATTATGCAGTTCACTTCCTCGCTTAGGCATATTTATCGGAACACTTTATCTTTGCTATTTGCTGATGTGTTGCACATTTCAAGTTTGTAGTTGCCAGAAAGGCAGGATATTATCCCATAATGTCAAACACTCAGTCTATTTTTATGCTATTTCTTAAATTTGTACTTTCCTTGTCAAATGGAGTAATCTGTGGAATTTCAAAGCTGCAGATACCAACAAGAAGGTGGAGCTTGTAGTCTTGCATAAGTGCTTTTCTAATCAACAATGGATTTAAAGTCAATTTCCTGTTGAGCATTTTAGAAAATAAAACATACTGACTTCTGACAGTGGCGGTTCTGTTTGTTGATTAACTTTTTTCTTTGATTGACCTCTGTACCTTTAAAGAAATATTTAATATATAACACTAACCCTGTTAACATTAATGTGCTTGTTAAAATCTGTTACATCTGGTTACAATTAACCCCAATGATAGTTTGATCCATCATTGGAGTATACAAGGGAAGATACACAAAGCTATTTGTGGACGCAAAATGTTTGTAATTCTGAATTTAATCATTCTAATAACTCTACAATATGGTTTGATTATGTAAGATCATGTGTTAATGGAGGTTACCTGTTAAATGATTAAGGTTTAAATGATCCATTTAATGATGCATTTAAGAGACATTTCTCCTATATTCATGTATATATGGAAATTACTTTTGCAGATACTTTTTTTATTATTCCTTTATAATTGTAAAAGTGTTATTTGTAGAGCTGAGCTAATAAATCAATAATAACATACACCAAAACAGACACATAATCAATATCAACAAAAAATATGTCTGATGGAATTTTCTCACTCTTTGGTTACCTAGCAACAACTCACTCATTCTTGGCTACCTGGTAACAACCTGTTGAGTAACTTGTGCAGCAGCAGTTTCAGGTTTCACCACAGTGCCTCATAACTGCTTAAACATAAATAAACAATGACGTGGAATAAAGGGAAAAAATGAGTACAAATGCTTACGAGGAAACTTTATAAAATGGGACCATCACCAATTTGATAGTATTTTAGATATTTAAAACAAAAAAATATGTTGTATTGTTGTTGTATGGCTCACATGTCTAATGTAGAAAGTCATTATGTTGCCAATGATCCGATTCATTTTATATTCATGAATGAAAAACAGAAAAATACAACCTCCATGTGGATGTGGTGTGATTCACTGATTTCTGAGCAAACAAAGCGTGGTTTGATTCAGTGCTTCTGTGTGTATCTGTTGCCATCTGCTTTGTGAGTTCAGTGCAGAAACACAGCAAAACAAGAAACTGCTCTGCTTCATGAGTTTCAAACTCAGATTTTGCTAGAATCTTGTGATTGTTCTAGTTTCTTTTTATTAGATCAGTCTTGTTTCTGTTTTACTTTGGTCCAGTCCTTCATTATTGATGCTAGTTAATTATGTTTCTTAGGTCTAGTTAGTCTTTAGTGTTACATTTATTTTCTTATTTTATATGCAATGTCGAACTGGTTTTGTGCAAACTTTAGATGTTTCTCTTCTTCAGCATGTCTAAGTCAAGTAATTTGGTAATTAACAGGACTCTGTAGAAAAGCTGACATGTTGGACCAGTTGGTACATTCTCTATGAGCTGATCCTGTAAACCCCGACTGACTTTAAGACCAGGGTGCTGCTGTACTCAGCATCACACTAACTCCATGTTGTTGTTTTTCTTTTTCTTCTAATCTCCAAAAATGCTTCCAGACCTGAACCATTTGATTGTATTTTCTTTCCAGATTTACAGCCAAGAGTGCAGCAATGTGCTCCGGAGTCCATTGCACCTTCTTTTATACAGACAATGCTGCTTTTGCCTCATTTCTATGGTCTACTTTTCCTTTCATGACATATGTTAGGAAGTATTTCATGGATTGTAGAATCTGTGTCTTCACACGTCTAAAAAAATAAAAATAAAAATAGCTTCGATGTAGCATTTGGGGCCATTTCTCACTGTCACTGTTTCTTTAAGCTCCAAGGTGATTAAGCAAACAAAACCCCTACAACCTGAAAGAGTTGAGTTTGTGGTTCAGATAAGAAGCAGAATCAACAGGCAATCTCAGTTTTGGAGCAATTGAAAAACAATCTTCTGACAGGTTGAAGGGTTTCTCCTGTCTCTTGTCAGACATTGAAGTTGATCTATTTATGGATACAAAAGCATAAAAAAGTTTTATTCTTGCATTTTTTCTGGTGTCCTCATAATTTCTTAAGTTTCTTTGATAATTAAAACCTGCCTGTTTTATGTTGTAGTTCATATTTCCCTTTTTTGTTGTATATAACAGCTGTGGGAACATTACAACTTAATGTATATGTAATGGATATACACTTACCCATGTTTAGCATAATGACTCCAACTTGTGGTAGATTGCATCAGTCAGCCACTGATTTTAACCATGATTTCATTTTCTTCACCAGGTTCTATATAAAAGCCTCTGTGTAATATCTTGATTCAGTTTGCATTTCTTACTAACTGTCATTGTCCCTCTTGGACCCTTTCTTTTACTTATTCCCTGGATTCTTTCCTCTGCATTTTGTAACTTTATTTCGGCCGTCTGCATCTGAAATCGGTTGGTGTAATCATTGTGAAATAGTCCCGTTTGGAAAAAATGGCATCTGGAGCAAATATAGACCAAATAGCTAAAAACTAAAGCTCCAATCCTCAGGGATTCATTCTGACCCCTCAGGATTACTGCAGACCTTTCTGACTTTTAATGCTCTTTGAACTCAAAGTATGCGAGAGCTCATTCATTCATGTTTTGACATGTGAAGGTTAACCAATGGTGCTGGACCCTCCAAAGACTGACCCGTAGACCTCACTAGTTTCTGGGCTCTGTGTGTCTGAATGGGAGGTGTGGAGAAGCTGTGAATGAGAGAAACTGGAAGAAAGCAGATCATTGTGCTTTCAGTGTGTATAGTGAAGTCAGATTTTCAAAGCTGAGAGGCTAAGATGCATTTTTCTTCTAAATACCTTCATATTTTGCATATTTTATAGAGTTTTCATTAATTGATTTTTTTTTTTGTAATTTCTATTTGCGCAGTTCCATGGTCAATGGAAACACAGATGGTATAAACTGTAGCTTCAAGGCTCCTGCATACTTCATCCGAAGTGCCAAAATTGGCTCCCAGTGAAGTATAGACATGCGACAAAGATTACATCATTTTGTTTGCAAAGAGCCATTTGCCTATCGAACTCGACACCAGACCCTGGTTGAGGTATTTTACCAGAGCTGTGTGTTGTGTGATTGGTCAGCAGTTTGAGATAGCAGTGTTGATATTTTGCTTCAACTCGTCCGCTTCCTCTAGGGCTGGATGATATATGGCTGAAAAACGGATCACAATAAAAGCATTTCAGTCAATTTTCACGCCAAGCTTTTGTTTAATATTTTACAGTTGTGAGGCATAGTGGGAAACCTTAAACTGCTGCTGGGCAAGTTACCTAACAGATTGTTGCTAGGTAACTGAAGTGAGTGAGTTGCTAGGTAACCAAGGAGTGAGTGAGTCAGTTGGTTCTATTAACTTAGCTTAGCTCCTTTTGAGAGGTTGAGCGGCTGAAGTCTTTGTGAAGTGGTTCAGTGAATATTAAACACTCTATCAGATGTATTATTGATTATTGATATTGATCCTGTGTGTTTTGCGATATATATTATTGATTCATTGTTCAGCCCTGCAGTCTGTTGTCACTGTCACTGAGGTTCTTTGGTAAATAGCAACTCTAATAACAAGACTGTCAGATTGATTAAAAACACCAATATTTCCATGATTTTCCATGTTGTGTGTTCAGATTTGATGTTCTGCATTCCTTAGTGGGGAGGACCAAATTTGAAAAGTGGCAAAGGTCGGTGAGACTTCTCAATCATCATGAAGAGGAGGAAGAGATGATTTAAAGAGGGACTGAGTGAGTTTTGAAAGAAACCAGAATCGACATGAATTGAGAGCCATCAGCGTTAAGAAGAGCTCTGACACTGTGGGAAAATGTTGGGGACTCAGAGTAGCAGAAGGAAATTGACCACCAGGGATCCTTTGTTGAAACCAGGGAACAAGGGCAGATGTGACGTAACACATCCTTCTCCTTAAACTTACACAACAGTTTCATTAAAGCCGCTCATTAGGGGTTATCGCAGTTAAAAATAAGAGATCAGCTGTAAGACAAATATTGTGACATGCCAAAGAGATTGTGATGAAATGTTACAAAAAGCCAGAATCCAACCTCTGGGTCTAGATTTATGAAAATGTAAAAAAAAAGAAGATTTATCTCCTCTCTCCTTATTTGCATCAGTTTCATGGTCTGCTCTTGTAAGTCACAACTTGTTTACTACAGAGAGACGTTTAAACACCCCAGCCATGCTCACATAGAAGTTATCCAGCAGCGACTGTAAAACAAATACATCCGTGATGAATTTTAAACTCTAACACTGACAGAAACAGAGAAAGAAAACACACCACTGAGTTTGAGCCGGTTGTTTGGTGAAGAAAAATGCAGCGGTTAGCGACTTCACATGCAAATAACTACCAGATTATTCATGCAAGAGTTTCCATATCCGTTAAATTTAAAGGAAAACAGGTGATTTATGTGATAATGGCTCATAATGCTGGAGTTTTTGTGACACACACAAAATTATTTCTTTTTTTTTCAGTGCCAGAATATAATACGTTTTGAGTTATTTTTGATTTTGTGAAGCCTCAACAATTTCTAAAGAAGCTCAAAACTTCTTTCAAATATTTTTTATAATATGTTAACATTATCTCTGTAAAGATTTTATAATTCTAAAAGTCAAGCAGAGGAAAAACATGAAACTGTAGTCTGTCTGTCAGACATTGACCTGTAATTGATCTTATACTTTCAGTGTGATGCTGTTTTTCTTTTCCTTCATGCACAGAACTCCAGACGCTCCTTGAATGTTATGAACCTGCAACGTAATATTTATTTGTCCATCACTGACTTGTGGACTGCTTTGGTTCATGTGTGTTTTTCAACTTCAATTGAAGTTTATCTTTTACAGGAGTTCGTATTTTATGTGTAAATATCTAATGTTGTTTAATACAACAGTTTTTAGCCTGTTTTGAAACAGTTCGACAAAAAAAACAATACAACCTAAGACAGAAAACTCCCAACTGAAAAGTGTGTTTTGTTTGAAAGTGAAGTGTTTTCATCCAACCACAGTGTTTCTCCTAAACCTCATTGAGATTTTCACTTCAACAACAACATATTTAGGTATTTATGCATACGATAATTTGATCAACTCGAGTGAGTGAATTCTCAATGGAGTCATTAAAACCAATTTTAAAAATGTATACAATCATTTTCTTTTTCAAAGCTGCCTTATGTTGTTGATCAGTTTGTGTTACTCAGAACAATTTGATTTTCAACTTGAAACGCATGATCACATTACAACTATGCAATGTGTTTTTTTCTGTCAAAATATGGCAACAAAAGCATGTGTTTTCAATTTTTTCAATCTTTGTGTTAAATACAATATAACTATAATCTATCTAATATAAATCTATCCATTACGTTGGATAATTTAAATGTATAATATACGGTACAGACCAAAAGTTTGGACAGAAAAGACAGTTAAGCATGAACATAGTTTGTGGTCATTTCAACAAAACTAATAAAGTTATATAATATTATGTAATCTATATTATATAACTTTATTAGCTTATTGTAATAAAGTTAAATCCAATAATAACTTATATATTTTATACTATATTATAATACAGTATAATTAGATTATAATATAATAGTATAAAATAATTATGCTATTTTGTCATCAAATATTATAGAATAATATAAGACTATTATATATTATGTTATATTATACTATATTATATTTCTTTATTAGCTGGGCTGAAATGCCAGTAACCACATCATCTGAGGTACAAACTTTGTTCGTGCTCAAACTGTCTTATAAAATAACCGTCAGCTGTGAGCAGCACATAAAACATTTTAATACAGTGACTTAAAAAGCATATTTCTTTGATGTTCTTTGTGTTTGCGTGTCTGACAGAGCTTTTCCACATCGGCTGTGTGCCTGAGTGTTTTACCATCTGTTCTTCAGGGTTCAGCTCCCCATCAGTGTTTTGTTGGCTCTGCCTCATTTTTGGAAAATCCAGCTACTTGGCTGTTTGTGTTAGCTGTCAGTCCTGCAGAGAAGGAGCCGGCTTGGTGATTTCTTTTTTCATTTAATTTTTCAGTGTGTACAGAGTTATGTTCCCGTGATCCATAAACACCTTCAGGATTTGTGACACCACTTCAGAAGGCTTTCTATAAACAAATGATAAAACGTTCAGATGTTTCTGAAAAACACTTGACTTTTGTCTGCCTCAGTTTGACCTTGTGCCTCATATTTCTCCATACTTTCAGTAAAAAATGTCCATGTAATGTAACCAGATACAACAAACAGAAGATATGATTTAAAACCTTCTTCCTTACCTTTGAAATTGTATCTTTACTCTTTCCCCAGAAATTAGACCCTGGGCTTTTTAGCAGATATAAGAGAATAATTTCTATATTTCAGTTTGTTTTTAGGATTTAAAAGTTTTTTTTAATGAAATCTTTTATATTGAATGTTCTAGAAAAAGCTATTGTTTCAGCAAAAACTCCATCTCAGATTTCTTTCTTTTTCATTAACTTATTTTTTTTTGTCAAACTGGCATATTTAAGATAATAAGATCATGAATTAAATTTAAAAATGTGTTTGTTTTTTTTCTTTGCCATTTGTGTATTTTTCCCTTTTGCTTGTGTAACAACTTTAGAAAATGGGCTTTTATTTTTTTTTCTTATAATGTTTGAAATTCACCAAATCCTGATTAACACTGAAGAATCCTAATTTTAGTCATATTTTTTTAGTTTTCTGTATTTTGTTAAACACTAATACTTGTACTGTCAACCACTCTGGCCAGCGCTAAGAGGTAGGAGGTTTTCTTTGCTCTTGGTTAAGCGCACATTTTCTGAAATATATAAGATAACTGTAAATACCAACTACAAAGCAATAGCTCCCAATGAGCAGTTAGCAAGAGTTAACATTTGTAAAATTACATATAGCTAAAATGGACAACATTAATAATGATAAGTTAAAAACATACACAAAACGTAGCAAAATTATTTATGAAACACTGTATATCATTCAATTTGTCTAAAACGTATGTTAAAATAAAATACTTGTAAAGAAAACACAGAGCTGATTCTAATACGTACCACAGTTAAAGTCAGCAGTGGAAAAAGGGGGAGGAGCTGTAAGTTACTGGTTGCTATGGCAACCACCAACAGTCAAGAACAGCAGAAAATAACTTATCTATTCTTGCTTACGCACGTGTTCCTCTGCGCGTGCCTGGGAAGATTATTAATGTAATCAACTACAGAATGGAAAAGGTGCATGATTAATAAATTAATGATAAACAAATTAATAATAAATTAACCTTCTGCATACTCCTTTTCAGACTCATAGGCAACAAACAAGTGGTGTATTGGTGTATATTTTAGTATGTATGTTTGGTAATAGGGTAGTACACTTGCAATATGCAAGTTCAACTTTTTATTATGTGTTTTCTCTTGGTAAAATTCAATTCAAATGCTTCCCACCCCTAGTGTGCAGATTAAAATTAATAGGAAAACTTAATAAAACAAGTTAAAAACACTCATAGGTTTGTTTATTTTAGCAACAATCAAAATGCGCTTCATCTTGTTTAGCTATCTTAGCGGTTCCTTCATTTCAAAACTGTTTTATAATCCGTAGCTCTATAAAAACCCAGGAAACAAGAGGAAAGATGAAAATAGTGAGTGCCATTGAGTCTCTGCTGCTTGTTGGCGTTTCAGGGCAGGAAGCAGAATCTGTCAGGTGACAGTCTCGTTTAAAGGTTCTCAATTGTTTGGTTCACAAATCCAGAGGGACGGCTTTTTCCCATGCTGAAGGACAGTCCGTGTGTGTAAATATGTGGACACTCGTAAATAAACACATTCTTCCAAAAGGAAACATTACAAGTGGAAAATTGAGTGTCTGTTTGAAAAGCCTCTAATACAAAGGCGAGTGTGTATGCTTGTGTTTGATATGGCCTTGGTTGCAGCAAAAGTATTGTTTCTGATTGTGCGAATGTTAAATTGATCATTATCATTAATAGTACAATAGCATACGAGTAACGGCATTGAAGGTCAGGAAATGAGATTACATTCACACAGACTAGTCATAAATTTGTCAAACTGCAGCTGCCTGAAGTTCTGCTTTGATTCCTGACTAAACCTATTGATTAGAAATAAATCAAGACTTTTTAATGTGACATCATGTCCGACTGGCAGCAGAATCACCAGATAAAGATCCTGTATTGGAAGCACATAGAAAAAAACCCAAAACAAAACAAAACCAAACAATGGGTTCTCTCAGTTTTTGATGGACATTAATTTATTTTTAATTGTTAAGGCCTGTAAGAAAGCTTAAGGTTTGTTTAGGCCTATTCACTGCCTCTGTAAGGTGTTTAAAGTGTTAAACATAAACGCGTAAAAACAGCTAGAACTTTACCAGAACAAAAATAATGTGATTGCAGAACAGAATACCAGGAAATACCTCCATTTTTTATTTTGCTGCTACATTATGCAGTTTAAGGTTTGACTACTAAAACGTTTTCATAATGTCTATTTTTATCTTAAATGGAAAATATTTATGTATTGTTTGTACCGTTTTGGTTTAATTATTGCTCTGATTGTGTTGTTCTTTCTGTAAATGTTCTTTTTTTGTGTGTTTGTATGCTCCATTTAACAATGAATCGATTACTAAATTAGTTGATGATCATTTTAATAGTCGATTAATCACGATAAATCAGCACAGATTAATTGTTTCAGCCTTAATTGCGTTAATCAAACAGTTGATTGTTTGTCGCACCAACTGGCATGTTGTAGCATTTCAGGCAGACCATATGGAGAAGCAGGTCACATGTGGAGTTGATATGCTAGTTTTGTGACTGATTTTATTAAATCAAGACTGCATCTGGCTTCACCAGAGACCCCCCACAGGATGGCCATGTGCTCAACCCAGAGGGAGGTCGCAGTGAAGCAGAAAAGTAGCCGTCTCCAAGCTGAAGAAGCACAGAGACGTGCTGCACCGAACCCAGCCACATACCCTGCAGAAGGGGCCATTACTGCAGAACGTAAAGTTTTGTGGCATTGATTTTCTTAGGGAAGATGGGATTGGTGCCAACTGGTGCTGCTCCATTAAAATTCAACACATGTCCTGATGTGAAGGCATTAATGAACAGGTTAGAACCAGAGACTTTGCTGTCCATCAGTGCAGAAAGTGTTACAAAAACACTTCTGGGGATGTGAAGCTCCAGTAAATCACAATGAGAGCCATCCTTCATGAATAGAGGAAACCTGGAACAGTGGTTTTCCTTCCAAAAGAACTCCAAGTGCACACAGGTGACTTATCCTAGAGAACACACAAGAACCCAGAACAACTTTTAATGTACTGTAAGACCCATTTATCTCAGGTGACATCGTGATAATGACACAAACAATGTTCATGATCTTCATGATTCGGCAACAAGAAAGAAACTGGGAAAAATGACATCAATGACAGAAGTCTAGAACAACTGCTGAATTAAAAGCTGTTCATCCAACATTTACCAAAATAAACATCTGGATTTATCTCTACGATTGAAGACTTTTGCAGAAATATTCTGTGGACTGATGAGTAAAATGTGGACATTTTTTGAAGCCCTGTGTCCTGTTACATCTGTGATAAACTAAGCTGTTTAGAAAAAAACAACATAAAACTGACAGTAAAACATATTTGGTAATTCTGTCTGACACTTGACACTTGATTGAACCATTAATTAAGTTTCCTGTCTGAGAATGTCTGGCCACCAGCTTGCGAAATGAAGTCTGATGGTCAACTCCACCTTTGAATGGCCCCCAAAAAATGCTAAATAAAAGTTTTGGAGCAGCTTAGTCAAAGTTTAACCTTAATTCTGATAGAAATGCTGTGGCTTGATTTGAAACTGTTCATGCGTTATGAAATCAAAACAATTCTCAAAGAAGAGTAACAGTAATTTGTTTATCCACCATTAGCACATTTAGCCGCTTTGATTGACAGCGCTAAGCCCCGCCTTCTGGCTCTGATTGGTTGTTTTTGGTAGTTGGTGCATTTCTTCAGACTGATTTTCACAGATTATCTGACTGAACAAACTATCACAATATGCTTACAGTTTTAACTAATATGTAAAAAAACCCCCAAACCCTCCAGCGTTCAGGGTATAGATAATACGTACAATCTGTGACTTTGTAAAAACTGTTCCCAGGTTTGTCAGAAGTAATCACCATGTATACTTTGAGGTTGGAGTCCCTCTCTGAGTGAAGGTGTTTCTTGTTAATTACAGGACACGTTACCAAAGCCGGACATGGAGCAGAAGCTGCGTTCAGCCTCCAGTGTAGATGAACTGATGAGTCTGATCTATCCTTCATATTGGGCTGCTCTGAAGTGCAGATCCAAACTTTCTGCTGCTGCATCCTCAGCTTCCAAATTCACTCCGAGGCCACAGACTCACCGGCTGCGGCCGCTTTCTGAAGCCGAGGAGCCAACATACGCTGCTGCCTACCTCAACTTGGATGTCCTTAAAAGTAAGTGTCTTCTTTTTTCCCCTTTTACACCTACATGTAAAAAAAGCCTTTTCCAATGGGAGTTGTACATAATGAGGATTTCTGTCACGCACAGCGCTATGTTGTTTTTAAGATTGGACTAAAGTTTCCCATCTGGGAACAATGCCTGTAAGTAGATATTTGCCATTGGCTGGTAGTCAGCTGTAGGTGTTTATATGGAGCGTCTCAGATTTGTTTCAGATGTTTACTTTTAAACGGTCCATTTTGTCAAGCCGCTTTTTCTTGACAATTTGACTTAGAAACAACAGAAACAGAAGAAAGATGACTTGGGAAAGAGTACACATTACCTTCCTTAAAACTTGCACCTAAATTTGCACTTTTTCAGAGAATATAATATAAAAATGATTTTGTTTCTCATGACTAATAGTTGGATGAACCCATTTAATATTTAACTATTATGTTTGCTCCTTTTAAATGAGGATGAAAATCAGAAACCACTCAAATGCACCTCATCAAAAGTTTACATAAGCTGGGAGTTTTGGCCTGATGACAAAAAAACAAGCATGTAAAATGTTCCTAAAGGTAACTTTGCTTAATGTTGAGCTGTTAGCTGAAATTAGCCTGTGTGTTGAAAATGTCAGGGAGTTTTTGGCTCCTGTGTGTTTCACCCAGTCATCCTGTGATTTTTGACCTTGTTGGATTTAAAGTCACAGGAAAAATGTAGTCATTTTCAAAGGATTTCTGGGAGAAGGTTGCGATCTTTATAAACAGGATAATGATGTAAAACCAAAGCTAACTGTGTTTGAATCCTCATTAGGAAGTGTACAATGATTGAACCAAGCAACAAATGTCTGGAAAATTGTTCAGCATACAAAGGAAATCCTACAAATGGCTTCAGCCAACATACTGGTAGTGGAACTGTTTCGACGTGCAGAATAAAGAAAAAAAATGTGCTGCATGGTCAAGTAGCCAGACGAAAGTCATTACTTGGCCCAGAGAGCCAAAAAAACCCTGAAACAAAGTTAACTTTATGGCTACGACTGTCAACGCTACATTTACACCATGAGTGTTCTTGTGTGAGCTACAAAGACGCAAAGCATTTGGTTAAAATCGATGAGAAGATTTATCCAGAAGGTTATGAGAAAATACTCATCAGTTCAGAAATCGTGCATGTGGCTCTGATCCAAAACGAAAGTCGACCTGTCATAGATTACAGAAAAGAAAACTAAAGTTTCTGAAGGGGCCATGTTGATCATATAGCCACTTTGGAGAGATCTCAAACATGCAATTCATCCAGGAAAGAACAAGACTTTACAGGAACTGGAGACTTTTGGCCAGAAAGAATTGGCAGCTTTATGGGTTGAAAATAACGTTTCTCACCCACAACAACCACAAAAGACTTGAAGCTGTCAGTGGTCTGTTGGGTCATTAGTTCCTATTGTCTTTATGATTTAAAAAGTGCAATAAATTGTTTCATAATAAATGGCTTTGGTTAAAAACTAACAATGACTTACCAAAATGGTTTTCTGTTGTTTATATTCTCTGAAAAAGGCACAAACACTACAATTCTGTTAGAGTATTTAAACTCATAAGCACACACAAAATATTGATAATTTGGTGTAATGTAAGCGTTACGTTCAGTTGTATCTTGTCTAGAAAATCCATTCATGTATATGTAACGTGTTTAAGAGTTAGTATCCAGTTAGTATCCAGGTTTGGACAAAATACTGATGTTTGTCAGAATTTCCAAATGTCTCTCAGCTTGTCTTCTAGTTTAAACTTGAAATGATCCGATTAGAAGCAGAAGTTGCACATTTAAACAGAGCAGCTTTCAGAACCAGGGCTGTAATTTTATCAGAAACAAAAGTAATTACAACAGCATTCCTAAAATTCATAATTATGAATCTGATATCGATTACTTATTTATCAACATTTTGAGGATTCTTTTCCATTATTTCCATGACACAATGGAACAATAATTTGTATTATGCCATTTTTTGGCAATAAGTTAATGTTTTTTGTGGTATTTGTAAAATGAGCTGTTTCAAAAACTTTCAGATAAGTCACAATCGATGGGCACAGGTCTGTTACCTAGCAACCAAAGTGTAGCTCCAACATGTTTGATCAGCTGGTTTTACCACTGTACAATGGCTGCTGGAAAAGATAAGTGTTCTGTTGTTGACTTACCATCCAGAAACAACTTATGGTGTTCCTGTTGGCTGTGCGGGAGGCTTTACTTCTGCTTTTCAAAGATGTATGGGTGTATAATTGCGCATCTGTTTGCAGCCATTTTCACATGCGAGTGTAAATGTTGAGTTGACGGCCGTGGCCAGCAGCAGCTTAGTTGAACTTAAAGTGACAAGACGCCCTAAAGCAGAACAACAGAACTGGGCAGACTAAAATCTTAAAACAATTTTGAGCAAAAAATATAATGAACATGATTTGTAAAGCCCATAGATCTATCCTAACCTGTTCTAGAAGCATAATAAGTCACCATTAAGTATCCCAGTCTCTAAAAACATACATTATGTTGAGCATTAAGGGCAATATTAATATAGAGTATGACTCTGTGACACTTTAAATGTAATATCTTACCAAGCTTTGCATCCAAGTCTTTGTTATACTGAACACATGACGATTGGGATGCAATACTTTGTGCAGCAAAAAAATAAAAGATAAGAAAAGAAATGTTGCAAACAGCTGACTTTTTTGTGTGCAGGTATAGAGTTGGAGTGGAGGAAAACTCAATGCATGCCCAGGGAAGTGTGTGTTGATGTGGGCAGGGAGTTCGGGGCTCCCACCAACGTCTTCTATAAGCCACCGTGTGTGTCTGTATATAGGTGTGGAGGATGCTGCCCCTCCGAGGACAAACAATGCAGAAATATCTCCACCGGTTACCTCAGCAAAACTGTAAGTTAACAACATTCTTCCCTTTTGTGCTATTGATTTTACATTGAATGACAAAGTTGCTACAAAACATGAATAACATTTAATCCGTTAAAGTGAACACCAGTCAAACTGAAAGAAAGGGTTTACGTATTCTACTTCTCACCATTTACAGGTTTGCTGTTGTCACAGCTGTTTTCCTGTTACCATGACGAAGCTTTTCAGCATGTTGCAAGCTAAGTTAAGCTGGCTTGTGAAATATTTATTTCAGGATTATTCAAAATCACTGTAGCCAAAATTACTCACTATGAAACATTAGACACTCACTAATAAAACTGTCTTTGCTGAAGGTTTGGAGCACAGCAGGCCTCCATAGACATGTTGCATGTTATTGTTTACATCTGGAAATTTTGCGCATGCCATCCGTAGCCTCACTGCCGCGGTAATACATTTTAGTTGACAAAATGAAACCCGGAGACATGGGTATTATCAATTTAGTGTGGAAAGCCACAGAAAAGAGAAAATAAGGCAGAAAAGCGTTGAAGAATAACACAAAGTCGCTCATTTTCTTCTTTTTTCTTGCTCTCTGTGCTACACACAGGCTCATTGCTTTGGCAACTTACAACAACGGTGCTAATGTATCAGGATTCAACATCACATTCAACATTCTGTATTCTGAACCGAATTCCACAGCACATCTACTTGTTAAGTTTGTCAAAGTCAAGCTAGCATAACTGCTTGACATAACTGCTTTCCTCTTTCTCACTATTTTTTTTTTTTATTTAAAGTTGTTTCTGACCTTGTTAGCTGTCATAGTGCTGACAAATAGTACCAAAGCACTGGACTCCTTTTTCTTTTATACATCATGCATACAGATGTAACTTATGTTGACAACTTGACAGCTAAAACCAGTGGTAGTCAACGTCAGCCAGCATCTTGTGTGATGTCACTGCAACGTGTTGCAATCAGTCTGGAGATTTCTACGGGAAAGGGACATGGCCAGTCGTCTGTTGATATTGCTCATGCAACAGACAGCATTAGCAATCAAGTGCATTAAAAATGCATTAGCATCTATTGAGTTTGGGTGGGTATTAAACCTCCCATACCAGAAAGAGCAGGAGTTTTTAAAGAGACAGAGGCCCAATTTCAAGGCGTTAAATTAAAAAGTAAATTTTTTTTTTTTTTAGTCATATTTGATAGACAAAGCATTTTTTAACAAGTGAAGGAAAGATAGTTTATTGATTGTACTATAAAATAGCACTATATGCCTGGAAAACACATATTACTGCCCAGTTTCCCATCATGCTCCACCTCCTCGTGTTCTTACTTCTGTGTGTAAACATCTCACCTCTCAGCACTGACAGCTTTGCCTTAAAATGAGGTAAATCCTCTCAGCTGGTTTGTTCATTTCCACATAGATTCTGATAATGGAAGGACCCTAGCAGTGCGTAATGGCTTATTGTTTTAGCTCAGCTGTGCTAGTCATTTCCTAAGTGGTAATTGAATGAACTGGTGGTAGCAGTTTAAGCGAATGGCTCCTTTGTTATATGAACTCTTAGAGCAGATTCAATCAGCAGAGGAAGTTGAAATAGCCAGAGTAGTTTAAGAATGTTGCTATCTCTTAATTTAATCATCTACGTTTTGCTCGTACTTCACCAGAGCCAAACCAAGGCATAAGCAAACTACTCCGCTGCTTTAACCATCAGGGATCTCGCATGAATGCTCAAATTAAGAGTTAGAAGTTTTATATTTGTTTATTGAGAATGAGAAAATTTGACTTGAATGTTTCAGTAAAGTTTAATTAAAACATTCTAAGTTGTTTCAAATTGTAATTTAGGTTTAATGGGATTGGCATACTTACTTTGTAAAAGAGCAAATAATAATCTTTATTATTTGTTGTGTTACCATAGTTACAATCTGATGCTATGAGGTTAATATTTAATTTTTGTTTAATTTCCTGCAGTGCAATAACCAATTATTGGTAATTGATTTTAAGACCAGCCAACTAAACGCAGCCCCTCTCCCACACTGAAAAAAAAAAAAAGTCTGTAAAGACATTACCGTTTAAAATTAAGTAATTTTTTTTTACCATATTATAAAATACGGTAAAATTCTGGCAACCACAGCTGCTGGTATTTTACTTTTTAAAAAATAATTTTTACAGTGCAGACTACACCAACTCTGGATCAAAACAGTTACTGGGAGTGATGGTGTTATTTAAGGCCTATTTAAATTCTATTTAAGGCCCCAATTTCACTGTGATCCAGTCCTGTTCTTCCCTATGCACGATGTTCAACAGAGTAATATGATGCATTTCTTCTTTTGTTAGAGACTTTTATGTTTAATCACAGCTATAAGTTCAATAAGGATAATGAACTACTAGATGGATAAAAGCGCCATATTTTGCACACATACTGACAGACTCCCTCTTTTACATCTTTTTACAAAAATATCTTTTACAAAAATAGGACAAAATGACAAAATATGTTCGGTAAGGTAAACCTGCAAACCTCTGGTTTCATTCCCAGTCTGTATTTTGTCCATTTCAGCTGTAATGGGCATGGCGAACTTAACGTGCGGTTCATTTCCGCAGATGCTTTTTATCATGTTGAAAGTCGAATTCCATCTGGTTGGAATGTCTTGAATAAGCGGCTCTTTCTTTTGTCATGTTGAATTTGCTATTGTCTGAATGCTGCAGTACGTGCTGGACAGCGTGTAAAGTTGTCATCGACTTTTTTGCACTTGACAGAGATTCTGTCAAACGCGCCATTGTGCAGAGATGCTGCAACTGGACACTGTGTGCAACGCAGGGATAAAACACAGCGATCAGATTTCCTGCATTATGTTAGAAAGTGTGCAGATTTTTTTCGGAAACATTCATTGCTGTGCAACACATAAAATGTTCTGCCCATGTTCTATAGTTTGTTTTAATTCACGGTTTCATATGTTCTTCGGTGGATTTTTATATCCTGATTCTGGCGATGTTACACATCACTAGAGTTAGATAGGAACTAGCTACTCAATTATTTTTACTTGAGTTATGTTTTTGAAAAAAATTACTTTTAGAAGTATTTTTTATTATGCTGTACTTTTTGCTTTATTTGTGTAGTTTTATTCTGAACTATTTTTACTCTTACTTGAGAAATCTTTCTGGATTTTCAACCAACTGAATAGAAAACAAACATGTTTTAACCAAAAATGCATCAGACACGCACCTACAGTTTTTGTTAAAGTTTCATAAGGTTTATATTTACTTTTATCTGATTTTAATTTTTTGTTACTTATATGAATTATTGCCTTTTCCATCTTTAAAAGACCAAAATTTCCACTTAACTTTATATTTTGGTCCACCTGATGATGTAAGTTTTAGATATTAAATGAAAATTTGATCAGTTGCTATACTTGCATTTTTACTCTTAATTGAGTAATTTCTTGGATGGCTAATAATTGAGTACAATTATTGGATACTTTCCCCCCTATGCACACCACATTATTTTGACAGGATGCACAAAATAAAGTTTTAAGGTTGCTGCATTTAGAATAATATTCCAGTTGTTGAAAGGAAGATCTCAAGTTTTTTTTTTTTTTTTTTTTTTGAGAAACAACCACCTTTCCGTTAAGTTGCAAGTAAAAAAGTCCAAGGCCGAAACTGAGCAGCTTTCCTTCTGGCAGCAGACACAAGGCTGAATGGAGAGCCACAATCTTTGAGGTTTCACAAGACATTCCTCCTCTCTTGTGCTTTCCAAACTGTTTTTTTTGGCAATGGGGCTCAGACAAGTCGCTAAAGTTTGGATACTTATATGAGTGATGTAGTACATCATCTAAATCACACGTGACTAGATAGAGTTCAACTGACTCCTAATGAGTTTTTTAATGTTACTTAAAAATAATTGGCCTTAAAATGTACATATGGCAAGGTGAAGGGTGAAATAACGGTTTCTGCTAAGAGCATTCTGTGGTTGGTTTCGTCACCATGAAATACTCAGTTGGATGATTGCTTTGGCGTTGGCTTGAAGCAGCTGGCTGAATTTGAAAGAACTTAGAAAGCAATAGAATTATACAAACTGTAATTTCCAGTTTGACTGTAAGTATCTTTAACCGTTTTTGGGTCTCGTGTGGCTCTGTGCAAAAAGGTTTTCGCTTAACATCTGTTCTGCTGTTTTTTTTTAAAATGGGTAATTTCATCTGTTGGACTTTTATGTCGTATCCGAAGTGTTCTGGTTTTGTCGTTGTTGGTCATGTTGCCTTCAAAGGTCTAAACGCCCCGTCTGTTGCTTTTGAATATTTTTCTGCACAGGAAATTGTTAAGGTCTTGAATAATACAGTAGTAATTTCTCTACATGCTCTGAACTGTATAATGTAATACATAATGTTGTATTCAAAAGACCAGAAGTGTCCAAAGTGCGGCCCGTGGGCCATTTGCGGCCCTCGGAGTAGTTTTGTGTGGCCCCTGGACGCAGTTTAGGAAATGTTTAAATGAAGTTGATGCAGATGGAGATTTCTTTTTTTTTGTATGAGGTTTTCAATGACAAATTTGATATCTTAAATAAAACAATTTTAGGTTATTCTTTTACCAGCCATGTTTGTTTGTTTGTTTATTTGCTTTCATGTCAGTGTCATAGTAAGTAGGGCCACAAATCTCCACCAACCTTTTACTCAGAAACAGACACCCAATAATTAAACTTGGCGATATCCAGTTAAGAGTTTCCAAAGGCAGTTTTTATTTTTGTTGCTAGGAATAAACTAATTAGGATATATTTACCAAAAGTTTATCTTGTCACGTCTGAAGAAGACAATGACCTCAACTTTCTCCTTCACAAATTGTAAATAAAAATGGAGTGGCATCAGACTCGACAGATTGCAGGATTTTTCCTGTCTTTGGCAGAAGACCAGAGGGAATTACTGCTGCAAGCACTAGATTCACTTGTTTGTTTTGAGTGTATTTACCCAGAATGCCCTGCACTGTCGTCCGCTTCCTTCTTCTTCGGTTCACTTTCCTCCATATTTGCAGTAAAACCTCAACAGAGTTCACATCAACCAAACCAATACTTTTAGTTTTTAGGCAGACCAGAATTAGCTTTTGTTTACCCATATGAGTTCGGTTCTACATTCACACCTCCCGAAATGAACTGGACATTCTCAACAAATGAACTAAAGTTTGGTCATATCTTCTGGAAAGTTGTTTTCTCTGATTACTTGGTAAGATTTTGTATTTTTGCACTAAAAATGACATTTACAGGCTACAAATGACATTTTTCATTTTATAAGTTAAATTAAATGTATGGGAACATTGAGAGCTGAATAACTCCAGAGCCGTGTCTGTCCAAAGATCGTGTAAAGAAAAGTGTTTAGCTGTGTGGAGCTCAGTAAAATGTCCCACCCAGCAGCACACAATGCCACAATCAAAGGAAGTTCACAAGAGATTTGGAAGAATATGATGTGTATGTGGTAACGTCAAAAGTTTGGACACGCCTTCCCAAACTTTTGTTTTTTTTGTCGTCATTGTGGAAATACTAAAAACATCAAAACTATGAAGTAATGCATCAATGTATGAGATAAAAACACGGTTAATTTCTCAAAGTAATCACAGTTTGCAATTCTCTACTTGAAGAAGTTTCCCACATTTACTGAATGGTTTGTCACTCGGAGTCAGCTGTTACAGAAAACACAAAAGCTTTCACAGGTTTGTTAGTTTTGGCTGATTTACTTTACTTTTCTGCTCTTTTTTTACTTTTTACCAGAAAATATTTCTTACTTTATTTGACTACATTCTGATTCTTTTTGAAAAGCTGTTCACCTGATATTTAAAAGCTTTCAGTTAAAAACTCTCCAGATTAAATAATCTGATCTCACATCTACGTTTTTAGTGTTATTCACTTGACCAGTTTTATGTTTAAGTGCTTGTTTATCAGTGTGGGATAGATTTAGGGAATGGATTAAATTATGAGTTTTAAAAAAGTACAGATATGAACCAATTTAGGAGTTTATTATGAAATATGTTTTTTTTTAGGATGGGTATTTCAAAGACCAAAAATGCTATTGATAATATCAAAAATGTATAAATAATTGTACGTTTAAGGATGAGAATGTGTGATTTAAGTGTCATTCAATGTGGGAATAATTTAAGAATTTAGGTTATGAGTATCAGAGCGGCAGGAAATCATAAGATCTTGTATCTTCTACCTGCTCGTTTTCAAACAAATAACGTAAAATTGCACATTAATGGAAATTATAATAAATAAATGAGAATGTAGCTATCACAACATAAAAATAGAGATTATTTGGGACAAGAAGTAAAAAAAATTGGCTAAATTGAGTTATAAATGAGCAGAAGCTGCAGAAAGAGAGACTCTGCTCTGCAACTACATGCCAGAAATGATGCATGAAAGAGGCAATGCACTGCAGGAACGGGGTGTTTGTTTGTTGGGATCAGTGTGGAGGTGAACTTTTCTACATTTCAGTGTTGAGGCTCAAATAACTTTCTTTGTGTTTTACAAGCATGAAAGGATTAGCATTAACTCTATCCTCATTAGGAGATGAAGTAGAAAGAGTTTAATCTGTCCTGAATCTTGTAATGCAGTTATTGAGACTAAATAGGTATTAGTCAAGCTGAGATTCCCAAATAATGTTTATGAGGCAGCTGTTTGGTACAAGTAAGAAAGTTTTTGAGAAAAATCTGCAATAAGCTTTCAATTACTAGCACAAAAATTTGAATTTCCACTGTAATTCTGAAGAAACTGGAGGGACTGATTGATGTAATTTGGCAGTAAACAGATAAAACCTGCAGTGATTTTATTGCTAACATGATATTTAAGCGCACTTAGTGTCCAGAATCTAGAGGGCTACATAAAGCTATGACGGCCAGATTTGGCCCTCAGAAATTGAGTTTGACACACGTGATATAAATATATAATGATGACAGCCACAAAAGGTTTTACAGAATGCACATAGAAAGTTGAGTGGAAGGAAAATGTTTACTAGGAAGTGATGCAACAAAAACCCCCCAAAAAACTGCACTTTTATTGTGGAGTTTCTCTTTGGAGTTGCACCAAATTTCAGACACTAACTGGGAACATATTTTACACACTTCATATTTATCTAACTTCTTGGAGGAGTTTTGATCTCTTCTACATCTGAGTGAAAGCTAAAACTATGTTTGCTATGGACAGTTGTCTCTCATGACTGCAGACTCATTTGCACAGTTTGGCTGTTGCAAATTTTTTTCACATTTCCATTTTATACCCTTAATATTTTTATCTTGTGTAAAACATATTTAATTTCAAGATTGTCATTTCATTTTACGTTTGTCAGAATATTTAGCAGTTGAAAGAAAATGCCATTGTGTTAAATGTTAGTGTGTTTTTGATGAGAAATGAGTTTCTTGCTGTATTTCACAGTGTTTGTGTTGTTTTTTTGATGTCTTTCTTGTTCTTCCTCTCATTTGTTGCTCTCTCTGCAGCTCTTTGAGATCACAGTGCCTCTGACTCAGGGCACCAAGCCTGTGACCATCAGCGTGGCCAACCACACCCAGTGCAGCTGTCTGTCCAAACTGGACATTTACAGACAAGTTCACAGCATCATCAGGCGCGCCCTGCCAGAGTAAGAATAACATTTTGACTGCGGGAAACACTCAGACCATCCATTATGAAAGAACAACCTATAAAAACCCGAGCAGAAAAACTTTCAACAATAATATAAGTAGCAACACATGCTATAGATGAACCAAACGGTGCACATTGTAGATCCACGTAACAGAAAAAGACTCATCTAAGTGACAGAAACTCTTTTGTCTCAACAAGAAACATAAAAAATGCAACGATTCGCTTTAAAAGTAAAGTCTGTTTAAAACTCACTGGACCAGCAGCTGAAGAAAAGTAAAAATTATTCTTATTTCATGAAGGCGAACGTTTGTTGTCACAATAACCACTTTTGCTGGACGATAAATTGTCCCAGAAGTTATTGTGGTACCATTGTTGTTTTGAGACCAGTTTCAACTTATATGTTAATGGTGCAATAACGCAAGAACACATTTTCAAAGTTCAATAAACGTTAAATTCCAATGAACATTTAAACGCTGGAACTGGAAGACATTTTAAATATCCAGAATAAATAAACAAAACAACAGAAACAGAAATAAAATGAATTATTAAGTCTGTAAACAAAGTTGTCCTTCAAAAAATGGCAAGTTGAGACCAAAGCACCAGACTGAAGACTTTTATCATCCAGCTTTTAGTAGAAAGAGAGAGAAAAGAGAAAAACAATAATTGATCTCCTTTCAATTTATTATGTGATTAATTGATGAAAATTTTCATGGACCACTGGATTTTCTTTTTGGCTGTCTGATATTATTCACCGTGTCTGACCAGGGTAATGACTGCATGATTCTGTTATTATTATTATTAGATGGAATGACTGCCTGTGTGAAAAATAAGGGGAGAATAAACCTATAAACAAGATAAATGTCAAGTAACGGTTCCAAATTGTGACAAAATGACTAATTTCAGTTAAGTTCACCTTGACTTTTGATAACTAATACCTTCACTAATACTAAAATGCCTGTGTTATATGTTTACTGCATGTTTTGGATTGTAACTGCATTCCTTCTGCTGTGTGCAATTTTTATTTATAAATGTATGCCGTATTCTGGGATCCTTTATCTTAATACCAGATCAATCCAAATAAACCTTGCAGTACCTCGGCCATACTAAATTTATTTCAGACTTTGGTATCTATTTACATATTTACTTCACACTTTGCGATTTGATCTCTAAAAAAGAAGAGGCCAAGGGTTTCTTCATCTTTTGGTAAAACGTATTTTCCAGGAAGTTTTAGTAACGCTGGTGAAAAGTGTGAAACTCTTCCTACTGCAGCATCGAGGTTTCATTCAGCAGCTGACAGTGGGAACAACACTCCCATGGGAGATTCAAAAATCATGACCTTTAGCAATAAAACTCTAATTGATTATTATTGTCACAGAAGCTACACTTTACAGCTTTTACAGAGTCACTAAAAAGTTCATGGCAAGTTGAAACTGTAACAAACTTTAAAGGGGTTTCAGCTGAGAGAAGACAGCTGTGGTCAGGATTAAAACTCTGTTCTAGCCATTAACTTGTGGTCCTTTCACAGTGTTTATACTGTGAAACTGAATTATAATTACTCTTTAGCCAGGGGAATTTCTTTAAAGATTTTTTGGTGCTTTTTGTGTTTACTTGACAAGAAGAGGAGATATTTGCAAAAAATGAGCTGTGGTTAGGCTCCAATGTGGCTCTACCACATTTATTTAGTCACACATATTCATTAAAAAATGCAAAGAGCTAAAAAGCAGCCTAAACCACAAACACAACATCCAATGTTTCTTACAAATCGGCTCATTATCCTAATGAATTGTAGCTAATTATTCCTTGGCATATTATACATCAATTGGAGGGCATTTGATTTTCACCAGACTGACGTAAATGATTTAAACTTTACCACAGTGAAAATTAACAAGATATGAACTTCATACTGTTATAAACTAACTAGGCTTAAAAGTAAGTCAGTGGGCAATATATATATATATATATATATATATATATATATATATATATATATATATATATATATATATATATATATATATATATATATTGCAATAAAGCCAGGATCGATATTGATAGATAATACATCTGATGGAATTCTCAATCATTTCACTGAACTCGGATCAGAACTGCATTCTGGGGGATGTAGGCAGAGGAAAAGACTTTAGCTGCTCAATTAACCAACTCACTCTTTGGTTACCTAGCAACTCACTCACTCTTTGGTTACCTAGCAACTCACTCACTCTTTGGTTACCTAGCAACTCACTCACTCTTTGGTTACCTAGCAACAACTTGTTACGTAACATACACAGTTTTATGTTTCACCCCTGTGCCTCATTCTGCATAAAAAATAAAAATAATAAATAAAAAAACTGTGTGGAGTGAAAGGAGAAAATGAGAACAACGGTTTGAGAGGAAACTGTGGATAAAACTAGAAAGGTCACATCACCGGGTTGGCAAATATTTAAAAAACTAAATCAATAATTACCAACATCGACTGATATGAAACCCATATTGCCTAGTCCTGAAACTAATGTTACGGACTTATAACAACATTATAAGGCAGTAACTTATATTGTTGAGAACTTCAACCACTTCAGAATGCTTAGCATTTTCCTGTATTCCCTCCATATCAGGGTACATTTGTACCCGGGTAATGACTTTTTAAACTATTAGAAAAAGTGGAAACAGTGGTTTTTATGGTTCCCAGAAAATCGTCTTGGTTACTGGAAAAAGTTCTTGTGGGGGGAAAAAAAGCACCTTAATCCAGTCTAAAGTTTATTTGCCTTCCCTTTGTGTTTCCCTCTGTTCCAGCTGTAAGTGGCTGTTTAAAATAAGTCTTTGACTCAGTTTTGATCCTTTGCGTTTGAGCGCCTCTCTGCCATTTGAGGTGTTCCTAAAAACGCTGAGTGGTTAAGGCTATTGTTACTTTGATAGCTTCCTGTTAACTCTGCGCACACTGAGGGTGTTACTTAAGGAAACGCGTTCCATATTATCTCTAGATTGACTCCACAGGTCCATGAAATGTGTATGTTCCTGTGTGCATGCTGTGATTAATGACCAGCTAACAGTCAGGATCCCATCAGGGATTGGCTCCTAATGTATTTTTTGGCTGGTGTCCTCTGAAAACAGAACAATAGCTAAGTTTAATTGACTGGATTAAAACAGATCAGATCATGTGTAGATGTTTTTATACGAAGCCTCACAGCTCAATGATCCTTTTGGTTCAGTAAAAAAAACATTTAGGTGGTTGCAGTACCTTGTAGCAGAGCTATTACCAGATGAATTTATAAGCATTCGGTGAGGTAGAAAATCAATCACTGACACTAAAACACCTTGTGGGACCCTTCTTCTTCTGGAAAAGTCTCCCCCATGTAATAGAAGAAGAATACCCCAACATTTTCATTTGCTTCGTCTGTGCATGAAGCATCCATCTATATCAGTGGTTGAACTGACGGCTAAAAAGTCCAAACTGAAAATATTCAGGGGCAAATTTTTTTCCCCCCCAATTAAAATGCAAAAATATTATTGTCAATCATTTATCCTTTACCTGCACAAGAATAAATAAAACTTGTACTATTTTACATTTGTTATTTGACAGTTATTTAACTTTTTGGACTTATTATTTTCCATTTTTTAAGTCTATAAAATGTTTTTCTTAAGAATTTTCTTTTACAAGCTTTACTGTATTTATCCAAATGTAATGGATGTGCAAAAATTAGTTTTTGAGTAAAACCATTTCAGATGTTTATGGCACGACTAATAACATAATAATAATAATAATAATAATAATAATAATAATAATAATAATAATAATAATAATAATAATAATAATAATAAAAAGGAAAACTCAATAAAAAATTATTTGTGTTGTATTTAATATTTTCCGTTTAAAAGATATAGACTGAAAAAAATATGACTAAAAGTGTTGGATGTCCATATTTGTGCCATTTTTGAATTGCAGTCAGGGGCCACACAAAATTCATCCAAAGGCCACAAATGGCCCCCGGGCCGCACTTTGGACACCCCTGATCTATATTATGTGAAGTTGTGTTTGCTGCATGCTAAAGTACATTAAATGAGACTAAACTTTTCACATTGCAGTTCAGCTAGGATTACCAGAAATATCTATTTATTTCCATAGTCTTGTTATTTTCTTCAGATTTTAACGTTGGCATATAGTACAATTTCAATGGCTCGATACATTAATTCACAACATTTGAGTAAAATGGAGGCTTACCTCTGAATGTATTTTATAGCAAAACTTTAACACTTCCTTCTTGAGTGACATCATGGAAAATCTAAATAAATCAAATGAGACGTCAGGAAGTGGATTGTGGACCATCCAGATGCCTTAAAGTTATCTTAAAGGACTCTTCAAACAATTATATATACTTTTGAAGGGGTTTCTTTATGTTAAATGAAAAATGTTGATATTTTTGGCTCTGAGTGTGTTGTTCTTTCAGCAGTTTGCCTTTGTTGAGTCTGTATATTGCAGTTAATAATTAATCAATTACTAAATCAACTGCTCAATTACTACTGCTGACATGGATCATGACTGTATGTAAACGTCTGATCTTGAAAAACATTAAAAAAATTCTCCCTGTTATAAACTCTTTTTGCAAATACAAATCTCTTTTGAATCCCACTTTACCTCAAAAAAGGAGGTGTTTAGTCTGATTTAATGTCGGACCCTGGAAAAAATGTCGCACGTTTTAGTACCATATATCTAAATTTCTGTTTTTTGTTGTGTCTTCATGAGTTTGTCTGATATTGTGTAAAAAAAATATAGCTGCAAAAATATACTTACAGTAAGAATCTGTTAAAGAAATGATTTATTATTTATTATTTATGGGATTATATTTCCATTTTTGTCGTTTCGGTTTGCAGCGCACAGTAAATAACCGATTCGGTTCAGAAAGTATGCAAGTTGCAATAATAAAAATATTGTTTCAAGCAAAATCATCTTTCTAGTACAGGCTTCATGGAGCAGGATTAGAGAATATAACAAAAATCTCTAATCTAACCAGACAGAGCAAAGCAAAACTTCTATTGAAATCCTAACAAATGAATCGTGTTGGTTTTTTGTTGTGTGTGGGTGTGTTGCAAAATCCCTTTAGACATAAACACACATGTATACACCCACAGCAGGGGATAGTTGGTCCGACTGTGGCTGCAGGAAAACATATTGTAGACATTTTCACACCTACAAATCAGTCAGCATGTAAGGATGGACACTTAGGCAGCCGTATGTTTTACATTAGGTGAAGTGAAAAACCTCCCCCACCAGCCAGCGTTTAACTTTCCCTTTTCTCCTTTTCTTTTTTCCTCCCTGTGTATGTCTGAAGCTCTGCAGCTCTAATTGAAACCACCTTCTGTTTCTTTTTATCGCCAGACCCTTTCAAAAGTTTCAACTATTTGTCTGTCTGCAAACACGCTGCCTGCTGTCTGTCTCTGTGGCCAAGTCAACAGTCCCCTACATGTTGCTTTACAGACAGACTATTTTCACTTTGTGGTGGTTCTTATAATTGGCCGTGTGTGTGTGTGTGTGTGTGTGTGTGTGTGTGTGTGTGTGTGTGTGTGTGTTGTGTTTTCAGGAGAAGTATTTTTCTTGGCAGCTGGTCGAAGTCCAAACAAGCTATCTGATTTCTGGACAAATTCAGCATCGGGTTTACGTTTATTTTTGGTTCCATTGCGTTTTATATATTTCTAATGCTTATATTCACAACCCATTGTAGGTTATGAGATAATAGACAATTATAAAGCAATTCAGGTGGCATGTAGGAGGAGCGACCTTTCACCTTGTGATCCAGTCTCTGGAAACTTGAAAACTTGGGGGAAGCAGGACATCGTTTTCCAAGCACCTAAAGAAAGTCAATACAGATTTCACTGTAGTTTAACTGAATATGTTTTAGGTTATGTGGAGTAGTTTTTGGTAGCTAATGCCTTACTTGCAGGGAACAGAAGGTTTATCAGTGGGAATTTGAAAGCAGGAATCGCTTTAACTGAATATTTTATATCTTTGACCATCTGCTTCAGATCATCATGGCAGATGATCTGAAGGCCAGCTGCCATTTTGACAGATTACAATTCACACGCATGACCACTTGATGCAGAGATTTTTAACCTTAGCCACAGAGTGCGTCGCAAATATGTCTAAATCAATCAGATCATCTCCTGGACTCAATGCATCTCCTATCCGGAGTTACAGACAAGAGTCTTTGGAGTGTGTTTGTGATGACTACAGATCACACACCGGTATATCTGAACTGCTTGTGCAGAAATCTTCCCTGATTTCAAAACTTTGATGGAAGTGACTCTTATAAATTCAGTCTCTAGTGTGCTATGTTGCACAGATCCAGAAAAACTTAAAAACTGTCCAGAACCGCAGGACAACACAATACACACAAGAGGGGATGCAGTTCAAGTCTATGAAGAACAGGAGGAAGTTGTGAGATTCCGTGTTCAAGTCACAGCATGTGAATGTGCTTCGCTACAGACACAGCTGCTCTACGCTTTTGCAAAAAACTGTTTAGGTAAATGTGCTTTACTAAACCAAGCATAGTTGATTTTGTTACTTTGCAACATTACGTGGTTGTGTCACTCTGCCTGCACAGCTGAGAGTTGCATTCTTTGAGTATTATTAGAAAATTATCTGTGAGGCCATAAGAATGAGCTATTATGGGACAACAGATGAGTTGCTGTTTTTCTGGGGCAATAGCACGGTGAACCAAAGCACACAGAGGAACAGTTGCGTCCAGACGTGATGATGACAGCCGTCGCTGCCATCATGTTACAGAAACGGCTTCATGCTCTGTTCTTCTGCATGTCACAACCTTCAATACCTCAGCATGAAGATCATTCCTTAATTTTTGTGCTAATTTGGTTTAATTAGTTTACAAAGACAAATTAAGGGGGGAAAAACATCTGAGACTCATTAGCTGTTTCAGAAAGTTTGCTTGACTCTTGGCAGACTTTGAGTTACACTGTCAGAAATAAGCCATGGTGGAATGATGCAACAAAAGCCTTAGCATGAATTATTTTATGCTGTGTTAATGATATTATTTGTTGAAAACATTAGTCAACAACATAAAACAAAATGTAGAAGTTAACTAATTAATAAAAACATAAATTTTGGTGCGAAGAATATCAAGTTATGTTTTAATTATTGATAAAAATGTGATGTTTTTAATTTCAGTTATGGCTAGAAAGATATTCATTTGGACTTGAAACAACATAATTAAAGAAAGGAGAGAAGTTTGACTTTGTTAAACTCCCTGTTATGTCCATGTACAAGAAGTTGTATCTATGACTAAATTAAGTGAAACTCAAACTTGGCAAGGTTGCAGATGACCTTTGGGAAGGTTCTGTCGGTAAAGTAGGACTGTCGATGTTAACGCTCTTAACCGTGGAGGGTTACCTAGTACATGAAGGGGTGTTACATGGGCTTGTACTGCGGTCAACGATGCAGAAACACGAGTGAAAAGAGGAACGATGAGCGTCAGATTTTGCTTTAAAAATCTCAGAGATGGACGTTTGGATAAAATCAACGTAGTATGTAGCCTACTTAATGCAACCGTGAATTATTCTTCCACTGAAGTGCAACCAGTTATAATTACCATTTCTAAATTATGTTTGAAACAAAATGGCTTCTATTAACTGTTCTGAATATGAAAACCTGGGAAACTGTAATCTTTAGTTTGAGACATTTAAATTTTTTTTTTAAATGCATTTTTACGTTTCAAGCTTACGAAGCTGAACACAGTGTTTGTGTTTAATCACAGCCGAAGAGTGTGATTAATCTGATTATTTTTCTTAATTGAGTAACAGCATTGCTGCAAACATTTAAATGTATGAACATATGATAACTTCAGTATGAGATTTTATGGCACAGTAGCAATTAGCACTACTAATTTCACACCATCTGCTCTGCATCATCAACACAAAATATTATGTAAATTTGATCCACCCTTTTTTAATTTAATGATTTTAATTCAAAGTTTTGTCTTACTGTTTTGTTCATTAGTTGCATAAATTCTTCAAAGGGGAAAATTATTGCAACCTTCGTTACGTTCCAAAGCTGAATAACAGTCTCGTCAGCTGTCAGACATGAATTACTTGCTAGACATTTCGAGGCTCATGTCTCTTTTTGGCAGATGCGGTAAAGGTAAACCAGACATGATGTAAACAAGACATTAGGGAAATGGGCTGATTAAGAAGCAACGAGCAAGAAGAAACTGGGGGATTTTTGCTCTGAAGGTCATGTGGTCGTAACAAAGCAAACAGCAGTTCTTTCTCCATATTAATTTCCTTGCGTCATTTGTTGATGTGATCAGTCAAACCATCTGTTTTATGTCTGTTCGTTTAAAGTTTCCAAGCTGAAGACAAAGAAGTATTATTTATGCAACTGTATTATTATTGGAATAAAAACAGAGTGAAGACTTTCAATCTAGTTGGGATAACCTTGCGTGTGTAGTTTTAAATAAATCAGGATAAAATTGTTTCTTAATGGGAGAAACAGTTAAGTGTGGTAATAGTTTCTTAAAGTTAAAACCATGAAACTAGATGTCTCTCTGCTGTCAGAAAACAACAGCTTCTGCAAAGCTCTTCAGTTTTGGGAATGATAAAAATTCAAACACATCATGAGGCAATAAAATTCTGTTGTTTTCTTTTATTGTGCAACTTGGAGACATCTCACCAAAGACAGTTCAATGAAACCTCCCTGTTCCTACTAAATGCCAACCCAGAAACTTCTCCCCTGACTAAGATGTTTGTGTGCGATTCTGCAGATTACTGTCTAACACTAAGCAACTCTTCTCTTAATATTCTGTCACATAAACACAAGTAATATTTATCAAACTAAAGCTCTTCATGTTTTCCAAGTCAATATCTGCTGATTGAATGTTAAAACTTTAAGATTTTTAAAATATTACAAGAAAACTATGCTTTTACTCACATGTACACAAGGCTGGAAAGATTTTTAAACTCTAAAAAGGGATTTTAATTTGAGTTAGAGTAACTATTTTATTATGGGTAGCCATCTGAAACATTGAATTAAATTAAAGGAAAAGCACTTTTTTACTAGCTACTAATATTAATGGTTGATGAAATTAAAAGCGAGTTGAAACAGAACATTGCCATGTCAATTTAAGGTTATAAACAAGAAGTTTCAGACCAAAGAAGCCAAACAAACAGAGAAAAAATTATAAGTTTTATAAATGCTAAATGTTTATCTTTACCACAAGGTTGTGAATAAGACTGTCCTACAATTTGGTGGCGTAGGGGATAGCGCAACCCACATTTGGAGGACTTGAGTCCTTGACGCAGCAGTCGTGGGTTCGATTCCCGGACTCCACAGACATTTGCAGCATGTCTTCCTCCTTCTCCTTCCCCATTTTCTGTCAGCCTACTGTCATACACTAGAGCCCACAAAAGACAACCTGGAGGGAAAAAAAAAAAAAAAAAGACTGTCATAACACCTGTCATAAACATGAGTAAGTCTTCATGAATATTTATGACTGTCATTCGGTAAATCATGACACTTCAAATACAAAGTTGACATTATCCAAAATGTCTTTGTTATGGCAACTTGACATTAACCAAGAAATCATGATGTGACATAAATTTGTTATAAAAGTATTACTGATTAAACTTTAGCTTTAATAACATAAAGCTACATAATCTTTAAAGTTTTATCCGTAATACTTTGTTTATGATGGTGTCATGACAGTCCTATTCACAACCCGTCAAATAAAGTGTTACCAAAATCTCTGTTGGTAAATACAAGAGCTGTACGTCTTTTATTACCAGTAATCTACACACGGAAAAGATTACTGGACATACAAGGACAGGCTGGTAACTGTAATTTTGCTATAAGATTTCAGCTTTTTTTTTTTTGTCCTCTAAAGGTGTGCAGTTGCCAACAGGACGTGTCCGCCTGGCCAGGTGTGGAACACTAAGCAGTGTCAGTGTATCAGCATGGCTTCGGTTGTTAAGCCCCCTCCTCCACCACTGCTTCATCTACGATCACCTCAGCAGCACCATGGTAGGTGTATCACACCGTTTCACAAAGAAAAGTTCATCTGGCACCGCTTGGGCTTTTCTTCCTGCATAACCGACAAATCTAAATCATATCTAGGCAGAAATATCACCTAAAAACTGTATGTTGATGTATCTCACCTATATCTTCATAGACGATACAGTGCCTATAAAAAGTATTCACCCCCTTGGATCTTTCAGTGTTGCAGTTTGACCGCCACTCAGAAGAGGGCAGCACTGGTCATCCTTAAGTTAATATAGAAATAAAGATGGCGGGCAAATTTCGTAAGTTCCACTTTAATAGTGCTCATTCAGCATCAACTTCTGATTTAAAAATTGCTGATATAGTCTGAAGTTGAACATATGATAACAGAGAAAATTTAAAACATGATGGGGGAAGAAAACATGCAACAAAAATAACAGTAGATTTTGAGGGTTGTTGTGAATTAATGTGCTTCATGGAGCAATGTTTTAATATTTCTTCAAGAGCAACAGACGGTACTTCAGTCTGAGCATCTTTCTGTTTATGGGGATGTTTCACATTTTTTAATCTTTCCATCTTTCATTCTTCTATTTAGTAGCCTAAGAGGTTCCAGTTTTGCTTTATTTAAGTTTAATAATGCGAGAAAACCAAATGTTTCTGTATTTAACACAGCTGACACAAAATAATGCTAAAATTTAATGATGTTTTTGAAATTCAGCATATTTTAAAAAATGTGCCCAGCATGGAAAGACGGTCGGCCATCTTGATACAAGAGAAAACTCAGATTTTTAAGAAAATGGCTCGTTATCAATTAATATTTATTTATTTGACAGGATGAATCACCTTGAGATTAACTTATTAATCAATAACTTGCATTCCTCCAATTTATCTTTACTAAATTACCAAAGGGAATTAAAATACTCAACTGTGCACGATGCTATGTTTGCTAGACTCATACGGCTTTAACTAACAAACAATACTGTAAGAGCTGTGTTCGAGCTGATGCTGAACATTTGCTGGATTGAAGAGACGTTTTAACACTGGTATACAATCAGACAAACAGCCGCAGGTGTGGTTCAGTATCAAGGCTAAACAAGCCCTATAGTTCAGACAAGGCTCTTATTGATTTAATGTGATCTGCAGATGTTTGTACTCTCAGAAATGGTGTGAAATGTTAAATAAGTATTTTGATTATTCGACTTTACATTTAAAATTAACAAACGTTTTAAGTGGTCTGCTGATTTCCCCTTGCTAAATGTGACCCTGCTGTAGATCACCAACATCTATTTATCCATTTGCTACATCTGTTTGTTTTGTTGGGTCTTGTGGGTTCTGGTACCATTCTCCAGTGGCCAATAGACAAAAGATCCAGTACGCCAAAGACATGTTGCCAGTGCTTACAATACATCACTGCAACATAGTTTAAATAAAAAGTTGAAAATGGATGTGTTATCAGTGTGACTTGGGTGCTACATGTTAGCATGTGTGCTATAAATTGCACAACACACAATACAGTGATACCCAGGCACAGCAGGTCAAGTTCCTCTGTCCTTAGTTACAGGGGAAAGTTCCTGTGTTCACTGAGGAGGATTTATGGCTGCAGAGTGTTTGCTGAATGCCTGTTTGTAGAATCCTTGCTTTGTGTTTGGCTCTGATAACACTCTTTGTGGATCCCAAGTCAACAAATAAAAACAGAGGAATGCAGAGACCTCAGTGCACCAGATTCCACAAATAGCTGTCATGTACAAATACAAGCTAACAGTGTTTGGACTTGAACATGTGGGTTTTGTTTCCTCAAGTTTCGAAGCAGATTCTGATTGATTGGAAAAATACTGATTGTCAAACTGATTGGACAAATTAGAAGTTTGTGAGAATCAAAACTGGAGCTACTGTCACTTTGTTTTTTTATTTTGCCAAGTATTTTAAATGGCCTTACATTTATCTAAGCATTAGGAAATTAAGAACATTTTGTGGACTCTTAAGACCTGTCATAAAAGGGAAATGTGTGTTTTGCTTATTATACAAACAGTTTGCGTCCCTCTAGATCAGAGTTTCTCAAACCACCAGGCTGAGGACCATTTATCCCATTTAGCAAACACTCATGGACCACCTGACTTTAAAATGTCCCCCACAATAACAACTTCTTAACATATACAGCCTGAAGAGAAAATATTAAGTCTCTTGTGACTGGCCACGATAAAACCATGAACATATCTACCAGGACCATTTTGAGTTGTTTTCAGATTCTAAAGTGTGTATTCTAAACTTTCCAATGATAGAAAACACATTGAAATAAAAAAAAAAAAAGTTTTCTACATGTGCGCTAACAACATTTTAAGGCTATTTGTAATTTAGAAACATAATAAAAGAAAAATAGACTTGAGTTGCTTTGGCAAAAGCAAACATTTCCTTTCAGCCAGCAGATATCCCAACATAAATAATTGTATTTCAGGTGTTAAGATGCAGTTGGTCAGTGTGGGGTGCAGCTCTGCTCACCGTCTCGTCACCGGCACATTGCATTCAGCACAGCTGCAGACCTAGATCTGATCTCTGTTCTCAGCCTGAGCGCAGATTTTTCCCAGGGAAAATAAGAACGCCACTTAGAAGTCAGGACGATGATTTAGATTGTTAGAGTCAGTGAGAGCATAAAGAGAGTGGGAGCATCCTGCACTTTGTCAGCAGAAAGTGTTTTTCTGTTTTATCTGCTCGTTTCATCCTGGACACACAACTATGCACACACATAATGATTCTGTCTGGAACAGACTGAAGATCTGTTAGCTGTTCTTTCTGAAAAGTCTTGCTTTTTTCTCAGTTTTTTTTTTTTAAAGATAATCTGTTGTTCATGAAATAGAGTCATTTGGGTTCTCCCAGAGGAAACGGATGATCCAAATAGAGTGCAGGAATTTCATAGTTTGTTGATGTGTCATGCACTGTTGCGGTCGCAGTTTTTACATGAAGCTGTAAAAATTTAAAACACCATCATTCATAGTGTTGCATTAACATTTTGTTTACTTTTGCATAAAATCAGTCAGGAAAATTTGAAGTCATGTTTTTGCTTTTGCCTTTATTCACAGTAATCAGAGAAGATTGTTTTGCATGCATCAGTAAAACTGGTTTTGTTTTCATTTTTCCTTTCATCCCTGCAGACATACTCTCATCAGATTTGTGTGGCCCAGATAAAGAGCTAGATGTGGAAAGCTGTCAATGTGTATGCCGTCTTGAAAATCCAACTCGTGACTGTGGGCCTAAGCGACACTTGGACCGAAACACTTGCCAGTGCGTCTGCAACATGCTGCCTGCTCCTTCCTGTCCCCAGAACCACGTCTTCAACAAAGAGACGTGTCAGTGCACGTGTAATAAGACCTGTCCGAGGCACCAGCCCCTAAACAAGACGAAATGCTCCTGTGAATGTAACGAATCGCCAAATAAGTGTTTTCTGAGAGGAAGAAGGTTTCACCAAGCAACATGCAGGTGAGGAGGAAAGTAATGGCATTGCATAAATTTATCCAGATATTGACACCCGACCCCAACCTTTGTCAAATTAAATAAAATTGGTATGAAACATTTGTGCAGCAAAATTTTTTGTTTGTGCCGTTATCATTTTAAAGATATGAACTATTTTCGGAGGTCATCAAAGGTCAATAAGCACCCCGAACATTTACAAAAACAAATACAAGATGGTGTCAATCCATGGTGCTATGTTTCTGTCCCAAATGTTTTTTGTTGTAAAATATAATATTTTATTGATCCCCAAAGGTCAGAAAATTTTGGTTTTTAAAATATAATAAATGGCTTAAATACAATATGTTGAATATTTTTATATATTATAATTTTTATAGAATTTTATTATACATTTATACGCCCGTATGTCATATATTTAAAGTATGTTTTAATATAGGTGTACATGTAAAAAATGTTTTAAATTACATTACAAAAATCAAGCAAAATTTATATAGATTAATTTTGCTATATTTCTGTAGCTAATATTTTAGTAGTTGACACTAAATTTACTTGATTTTCTTAAAATGTGGGGATTGGAAGGCTGGTTGATACATTTATTAATATCTTTTAACATGATAACGCCACAAACAAAAATATTTCCTGCACAAACCTTTGACATAGATTTTGTTTAATTTGAGGAAGAAGAAGGAGGTGAAACCTCACTGAGGTCCAAACATACACATGAAAGCTTGCACTCAGATTTTTAATTAGTACGTGTGTGTACATGTATGGTGCATGTACATATAGCCACAGGAAATCACTGTTCAGGCTGCACAAAGTGCTTAGAGCATCGACCTCTGTGTGAAATATAAGATACCAGTGCGCTAATGACTTCCCATAGCTGTCACTTAGCAATTTCCCTTCCACACAAAGGAGGAAGTACGCACACATATACACACATCCATCCATCCTGTCCAGTTCTGACCCTTCGTGACCTTGTTTGGGAGTGATTTATGAACATAGGAAAGTTTGGGACCTGGCACAAAAATCGTTGCTTATTTATTTGGACTCCTTTTCATCACTAGCTTAATGTTCTCTCGAAGTAACCATAACAAAATAGATTTTATTACAGATATTTACACATTCGTGCATTAGAAACATGTTTTCCCTATCTCAGTATATTGTCTTCTGGCCAAGCGTAGATATAAGTAACTTGGCTGCAGCAACAAGATGAAGTGTGGGGATCTTCTGAATTATCTTTTCGCATCTTGACTTACTTTAAGTTGGCTTTACAGGCCAGATTTCGTACTTCAGTTCTGACATCATTGAGTGACAACATATTTTTCACATCATCAAACTGATTGACTTTCCTTTTGTTTTTTCTCTCTGCTATAGTTTATTTATATAGCTCCAATTCACAACAAATGTCATCTGAAGGCAATTCACAAAAAAAATTATTTCAGTTCAATTATACATGCATTCAAACTGATCCTACGCATGAAACAGTACAGGAAGCTCAATAAATTACAAAGTAAGGAATTTTTTTGGGAATAGTGGCCTTCATTTGGCAGCATCTTGACATGACGGTGTGCAGGATGGGATTTGAACTCGGGATGTCTGCGTCCAGGTCTGTAGACTGTAATCACTGCGCCAGGTGAAGCCCAATTAAATTGAACTGAATTACATATAGTTTGCTGTTCTTTCAAGGTTTTTACCTCAGTTTTAGATTATTTTACTTTAGTTCTAGATTGCTTTACATCAGTGTTAGCATCCCTACTTCTGCTTCATTATAGTCAACAGAAGCAGAGATGCTTTCTTTATGGGTTAAAGCTGCTTTTTGCTTCAGGATTTATTTCCATTACTGTAAACTAGTCAAGGAAACACATGCATCAGCTCTAGCTTAAAGAGTCACAGCATTTGCTTATGCAACTTAAATCAGCACAAACTCGGTCAGGTTTGACTTTTCTTCAGTCTCGTTAGTGCCGCTCTACTTCCACCTGCACACACAGCAGACTCGCGCTCTCCGGTTTGTTCTGACACATGCGCACCGTCTCAGCGGCTCTTGGAGGAACCGCACCACCTGCTGTGTTCGGCTGTTAGAGCACATAGCGTAATATTTTGGTAACGACCCTCGCTCTGCGCTCCTTCAGGATGAAGTGGCTGCCAGGCTGCCCCTGCTGGTAGTTGTTGTTTTTTTCTTTACGACGTCTACATTCCATCTGAAACATTTAACCTCTTGAAATAAGTAAGTTGGTAGTTACTGTCGCTATCAGAGAGCCCGGTTTTATGGCATTGGTGCAGATGATTATGTCTCTAATGACATCAGTCCATTTTACGCTTCCATCTAGCCCTGTTTAGAGTCACAGAGGTCTGCTAATTAGAGATACAGTTACAAAGGCAGGATGTCTCTCCATTTCAGGGTTGCAGATGAACATCAGTGCAGCCTTAATGAAATTTTCTTGTTAAGGAATCATTAGAAATTAAAATTATTGAAGTCATATCAGTCATGGTGGTGCAGTGGTTTCTGCTGGTTTGTTATTCTTATTCAGTTTATTTAGAAAACTTAATTGAAGTGATGTTGGCATTCTAAGAGGTAGCATAGCTCACAGCAATGAATCAGGTTCATTAGCTAGTCTGCTGTATTTTAACTAGAAAGCCTAGAAAGTCCAGTTCATTTGGGGAGGTGTGGATGTGCAATCAAACTTGGATATGGACCAAAAATCCAGTCTCTGATCCACCTACAAACCTCAGTCTTGGTTTGATTGAAGTGAAGTCTGATGTGAAGTCTGATCACAAACGGACTGGGGAACGCTCAAAAAGCAGGAAGCGGACTATAGAGCAGGGCATTCTGGGAAGAGTGAACCATTTTTCCCACTCACTGTGGGAGAAATCTCTGTGGGCGTCTGTGGCTCTATGGTAGAGTAGTCGTCTTGCAATCGGAAGGTTGTAGGTTTGATTCCAGCTTCCTCCTGCCACATGTCGATATGCCTCTGCGCAAGGCACTTAACCCCAAATTGTCAACCGATCTGCATATCGGTGTGTTTGTGAGTGCGAATGGGTGAATGTGTCTCTAGTGTAAAACGCTTTGAGTGGTCAAAATGACTCGAAAAGCACTATGACTCAAAAATGGACAATAATGTCCATTTTCCACTATTGGAAAATGTACATAGAAAGGTGAGAAAGGCACAACGTAAGTCCATTTACTTACGTTATTTTTGTTGTATCTTAAGTATTTTGCCAAAGAAAAAAATTTTTTTCACCAACAACAAAAGAGATTGTGTAGTTTGTCAATTAAAATAACTCAATTAATGAAAACGTCGATTACTGAACGTAAAGATCTGGAATAGGGAAGCTTTTACTATGTTGTAATTTAAATGTCTGTTTTTGGATATTCTGAAAACTGAGGACAAGTAAGAAAACATTTTTAGGGCCAACATAATTTGATAATTTCTCTCCATTAAAACCACTTTTTACAAAAGACGCATAAAATGCAAGTGGACAAAGCCCTCAAAACACCACGCCTGTTTTCCTCGTCTTTATTCTCTGGTTTATTGTCGTTACATTTGTTTTTCTTGTTTTTTAATTGCAGTTGTCTTAGGCCTCCATGTGAGGTGAGGAGACGGAAGTGTGAAGCAGGTTTCTTCTTCAGTGAGGAGGTGTGTCGCTGTGTCCCCTCGCATTGGAGGCGCTTGGACTAATCTGGCTCATAACTCGCCATCAAGATGCAAACTTTAGACAGTTCAATACATCACCCATTACTTGTCGACCTGCTGGTCAACAGGATTCTTATCAGCCGTGGTGGCAGCTAAGTGAGTGGATCCTGATGGACTTGGGGAAACCGTTGGGATTGGGTTGCAAATTATTGGAAAATGGACATAGAAAGGTGAGAAATGCACTGATTTTCTTTTGAGGACATTTAAATGGAGAATGAATGAGAAGACGGGAGGAAGAACTGCAGGATTAAAAGAGTCAACACTCAACCTTTGTTAAATAATGCGTTTTAAAATATTTGGAAATTAATTATGTCTCAGTATTCTGATGTAAAAAATTGATTATATTATTTATTAAATGCTATTTTCATCCTTTGTTTATTGCAATTTCTGTATTTTTTATAAAAATACACTGTGATCAATATTTTTGTATCATGTATGTTAAGTATATGTGTGTAAAATAAAGTATCCTGGATGTTGTAATAAATCTTTTCTCGGATGCAGCGGTTGATAACAGGGAGCATCAGGTCTGCCTGATTTATCCAGGTAACAGGAGGATAGTTGAAGGAATCGTTTTGTTTTACAGGTCATGTAAGATGTTTATTCTCCTTTTCAGAGTCTCTCTAGAACATTTGTAATGTTATGCTAAAAGATCTCTGCAGTATTTGCTAAAAGGGCAGCATTATGCATTTCCTAGCCACATAGTATCATTTTACAGTACAATCAAGTAACTGTTACTTTCAGTTTAAAAAAATAATGTGTATATATGAAATATGACTTAGAAGAAACTTGACTGTGTAATTTAATCCCTTGAAATTGAGCTTCTGTCTCTTTAAAAAAGCTTAAGTGTTGGCAAGCGCTCTGCCTTCAGGAAGTCATCACAACATTACTCCTCTATTAACTCTTTAACAAAGTATTTACCTGTATTGCATTGTGCCTGAATAGTTGCCACAGGAGATTAAAGGATTTTTCAAATATGCATGAAAGAATCAAAGCAACACTCAAGGTATTTTTTAGATGAGGGAATAAAAGTTGATTTTATGTCATTCTGCCCCTTTAAGAGCAAGTGGATGAGATGTATTTGGTAAGTAGGGTTTATTCTGCAGGACTGGATCAGACTAAGGCTAAATAGGTGATATTTATTCATGAGACAGTTGAGGACCAAATTGTTAGCATCTCATATGAAAATTTAATTTTAAAAGTATTTAACTTTTTGACACAGCTTTTTTAGATTTTAGATGCAAACACAATGATTACAAAACCATCAAAAACTACCAGTGTAAAAATTATAATCAGGTCTGATGCTGTTTATTCTTTGTGCATCGTACCGCCTGTACGTCTTTAGTTTTCAAAAAGACTCATGGAATCAATCCTATTCTTCTGCATCAAATCTTAAACTCCTTCTTCTGGATGTTCATCTTCAGTCCACCTCATAGATCAGGGCTTCGTGCACGTCAGTCAGTAACATGTTTGGCTTTAAGGCATTTCTTCACCAGCAACAACATACAGTATGTTCATGAGTGGTCATAATTCTTTCCACCTTGGCAAGATTACAAGTTCCAGATGCACTGAAGCCACCACCGTGTTTTATTGTGGAAATGTTCTGTGGGTTATAATCTACCTTTTTTTCCAATATTTCCCAAGCAATATCGCTATGGCCAAGGAGCTCAAGTTTCATCTAACCTGGACAAAGACCATTTTAGCAGCTTATAAAACTACCTTTTAAAAGATCTCTGTAAACGTTGTTGAATTTTGGCTCTCTCCTCTTTAAAATACTGATTTTGTTCATTGAGGTTTGTACGCACAGTATTTCCATCAGATTGACATTTGGACTTTGACTTCTCACAGTTTCAGTTTGTGCACAGGCAGGTGGCTTTGACTCAATAGATTGGGTAGTTAGCTTGCAAGTTATCCTCCGACTCAATTACTCTGCTAATATTATTCAGAAACATTATTGGAAGAAGACACATCTTCCTCCTGGGTCCCAAAACCAACATACCTACAGAAAACCACAGGCCAGAACCAGAACTTAAATCAGACAATTCAACTGGTTTAAAATAAACATAAAATCTTTATTATTTATTTTAAATTAGACACCGCACAGGAGGCAAATACCTGTGCATGTTGGGTAAGATAATTTAGGCAGCCACTGGACCCATGCAGCTACTGAGTCAATGAAGAACTTTTATCCTAAAGTTTTCATGGAACAATCTGTTTGACTAAAATCATGTAAAATTATGTTCTCAACAGGACAATGACTCCCAAACATACCAGCAAATCTGTAGCAAGATACCTGGAATAAAAAATAATCCAAGTTCTGCATTGGCCAAAATTCACAGATAAATTCAGACAGAAATTGTCTACTTTAAAGGTCAGATATTATGCTTCCTACAGTTCATGTAGGTCTATGAGCTTCACAAAACATGTTTATTATATATTTTAGCACAAAATCATTCTTAGAAAATGGGATTTTCTGCCTATTCTGAGCTTCTTTCAGAATCAGCTGTTTTAGGGCCTCTTGTCGCTTTAAATCCAAATAATCTGCTGCAGGCTTTCACTGGGGTTGCTAGGTAACAGGCTGGGGTTGCTAGGTAAGGGGCTGAGCTTTCGGTGGGGTTGCTAGGTAACAGACTGGGCTTCCACTGGTGTTGCCCGCTAAGAGGCTGGGCTTCGCTGGGGCAGTGCCTGCTGATTTGAGGTTTTTGGAAAAGCTCATTTTCCAGACACCAAAAAAATCACAACTACAAAAAAACAACTTTATGTTTTTTTTAAGCTCTTAAGTTGTTTTTATAAGCAGTGCAGACCCAAACAGAAGTACAAAAGCATATAAAATGTGAATTTTGAGTAATAGGTCTCCTTTGAGCTGCTGCTGCCAACGTTGACCCAATAAACTAATAAATCATTGTTTGTAATTAGGCTTCCCCATAACTTTACCTAAGACAAATGTGAAATTCAAATGTTGGAAAAAAAAATTAGGTAATTCTTGAATTTGTAGGGATGTATTTAATTAGAAATAAACAGAGTAATAGTTTATTTGCTTTTTCTCTCATTAGTATCCAAAGGCTGCCATGTTCTTCAGAGTTAAAATAGTTCTCTCACATGAAAAAGAGTTCCTTGTTCATTTATTCCTATGCTTTTGTTTTAGTCTCCAGGAAGTTTAGGTGGGACATTGTAGCACCTCCAGCCCCCACCCTCAACACATTCACTAACACTTCGGAGTAAACACACCTCAGATCCCAGCGAAACAGGGAAGGAAGTTAGTGGAGCTAACCCAGGTCTGCTGATGAGAAGATAAGATGTTGGCACAGATGGTCTGTGTGTCTGTATGTGTGTTTGCTTGTAAAATCAGTAATAAATGTGTCTGCATGTGACATAGAGAGAAGCGTTTCATAGTTTTAAATTTCTGTCTTAATTTTTGTATGTTTTTATTCATGATTTTTTGAATTTCTCCTGAAGCTTTAGCAATACTAGAGATGTTTATATTAAAATAAATAAAGACTGGAATCTTTGGGATGAGAATTAAAAAGAAAAAGGAGAAAATAAAGTTTGGTGCCACAGAAACCAATTCACACAGTACATTACAACAAAGTTCTCTATTAGCAATCCAACTCCCTTCCTGCCATTCAAACCCTTTTGACTTATGACCTCTGTGTGTGTGTGTGTGTGTGTGTGTGTGTGTGTGTGGGAGGGAAGTGGGGGGTACTGGGTGAACCAGTTGCTTAGATAACAGCACAATGAAACACAGTGAGTGTGTGGATTTAGAAAGGAAATGGGCTTTTAACAATTTCCATTTAGAATAAATCAGACTCCAACGGTGTCTATGGACAGCCTTCTTTATTCTTCTATATTTGGATAAGAAGGAAAAGTATTTAGTGAAATCACTTGTGCAATCTTGTTGATCTTTGCACTTTGAAACATTGGAAAAAGCTGTTCACTGAACAGTTAGCTCCTACCTTCACAATACATCCCAATTTTCATGTCTTTCCGTTGTTTTGCTGGGAAGTTGAGAGTTTTGATTTTTATGGGGCTGGCATTTATTCCTAAGATATTAAAGTTTTAGAAAACAGAAGGTATGGTTTAATAATGTGACTATTGTACAGTAGCATATTGAAATATAACTTTTTTAATTAATAAGGTCAAGCTGTTTGTCCAGTACCATGGACAGCAGCACCAGAGATTAGATTTAATTTAGACTGTAGGGCTGCTGATGTTCACTGGGAACAGTAAGACTCTAAAATAAGGTATTTTTAATCGGGCACTTTCAACAAAATTTGAAACCCTATTTGCTAAAGAAATATATTGTGTCTAACATGAAAAGGAAATAAGCTTGACCTTTCAGTGTTATTCAGTCACTCTTAATTATCTCATCTGACAATTCAGAGGAGAGAAACTAAAGACTTTGAGGAACAATACCACTTGAGATACAAAGTAATTAAAAAAATAATTTTAGTGGCAGTAAGCTACTTATAATAATCGGTCTTGGCAAACGAAACTCGAAATAGTTCCTGTTTTTCCAGCAACAAAATGCGCACTTCCCTCTTCCCTCCATTGTTTATATTTTTTTCGGAGCTGTAAACTGTCTCAGAAATGACGATCACTCCCCAAGACGAACAGAGGAAATAAAATTAAGAACATGGTAACGCACAGCAACGCAAAGTGATTTCGATAAGTAACTGTAGTCAGACTACGGGATTTGAAATAGCAACGTGTTAGATTACTACTTGGTGAAAAAAGTGGTCCGATGTCAGTAACGCTACCGACATCACTGGTTATCACTTTCTTTCATTCTTACCTGTGAAAGGTAATGCGAATGGATTTATTTTACTGTAAAACGATTGAAAAAAGTCCACATAGCATATGAATTAGGGACCTCCGGTCACTTTACTGCCACATTCAAGATGGCGGCGACGTAACGTAGGACTCGGCGTTCAATCAAGTCTCCACTTATTCTTATTCACGTCTCTGAGAGCGCGTACGTGACCACAACAACTGGCAAACATGGCAGAGTTAGTGGAACCAATACATTCACCGCCTCACTGAAAATCTACAGTTTGGCAACACTATGGATTTTACAAGAGAAACGGAGAGTTTGAAAACGCAAAAGCGATTTGCAAATTGTGCCACGCTGCTGTCAAATACACTGGAAGCATGACTAACCTCACAACACTTGAAACAGCATGGAATCCAGCGTGGAGACGCCTATCAGTTCACCGTCTTCACAGGGAGATTCACGTCGTTCTTCTTCCTTCAGCTCCAGCTCATGGTGAGGCTCGTATTTCATCCTTTTTCAGTGGACAACTAGCTTTTAATTCCACTCCTGCACAAGTTATAGCAGACGCTATGACTCCTTGCATGTTATTATTTACTGTACATCCGGAACCTTCGCCCATGCGCACAATGCTGGAAGGCCAAAAAAAACATTCTTTGGTATCTATAGCCTCGTCGCCGCGGTAGAACAATTTCGTTAACTAAATGAAACCTGTACCTTACATTCAGTGCAGTGCGCCACAGCAAAGGGGAAAATAAAATACCGCAGAAAAACCGTTGAAGAAACAATTCAAAACCACTAACTAGTATTCTTTTTTTTCTCGCTCTCTGTGTCTCGTTGCCATACCAACTGACAACAACAAAAGGATTCAACACTAAAAGACACTCAAATATTTCCCTCACAAAGATTATATTACGTATTTTTGTAAAGAACCATTCATTTGGAAATGATTGAAATTTGAACTGCTTAATTCATTTTTATTAATAAAAATATACAAACAATATATTTTTCTCCTAAGTTGATTTAAATCGAGATGCATCATGATGAGGACGTAAATCTTTCTTAATTAAATCGCTGGTTGATGAGGAGAAATCTTAAATTGAGCAGAATATTGGATCACAACTTCTTAATCAAACTGTGTATCGTATCAGGTAGAGATCAGATTCCCCATCCCTGGAAAGTAGTTTTTACAAAACGGTGAAAAATTTTTTGGGCATTCAAAAACCATGTTTTGATTATTCACATTGCGATTGAAACTGAAAAAAGCACATTAAAATTATTTAAATGATGTATTGTGTTTAATTGAAGACTTTTTGCACACTATTCCATACAGATTAGATTTAGTTTATCTTAAATCTGAAACGTAGCTACTTGCAGCTAAATCCCCAAACCTACAGGATCAAAAGTTTGATTAAAAATCTCTGTGGAGGCATTTTAATATGGCAGCTGCACCAACATGTTACAGTGAATGGGAGTTTGTTGGGTTATGGGTGTAACAGGTAAGTATTTAACGCTCTTTCAGTGTAACCATGGACCAAGCCTTCCACTAACGGCTGTCACAGGAGATTTCTATCAGCCAAATTGATTTTTCTTTCTTTTCTTTCTTTTCATGTAACATTGATGAAGCACGTTTTTGTGTCTGCATGTGCGTGTGTGTGTGTGTGTGTGTGTGTGTGTGCAAGAAAGAGACAGTACCGAGAGGCAGACTTACAGCTCCCCTCCTCTGGTTAAGAAAACATGGCAGCTGCCAGCCCTGGCAGACACTTGGTCTAGCTAATATTAAATTCTTGAAAAACACACGTTATTCTATATAAGGTTCTTACTTTTGACTCCTAAACATGGAAATGAAGTAGTCAATCACATGGGACATAAACTGCTTTATGAACATGAAACTTTATTTATAGGAGTTCAGCTCTCGCATCATTGGAAGAATGTTTTCAGAGGTCTGCTGGAGTTCACGGGATGTCCAGACCCAGGGAGGTTGTCGTATCACATGTTTGACATCTTGATTCACTTTCATTGCTATGGATTTAGTGGAGCATTATAGCGTCCAGTAAAGCTATGTCTTGAAGTTAAAAACAAACACACATGCTGGACAACAACGTAAAGGTAGCATTTGCCCGAAAATCAAGGGAACAAACTCAAGCAAACAAGAAAAAAATGAAGATATGAGAAAAAAATATCTAAAACTGCTTTCAGTTATCTGAAAACTTCAACAGTTATGCATGCACAAATAGAAAGCAAATTCTGTATACCATGCAAATGGTATACCATACAAATTCTGTATACCATACAGAATTTGCAAGCCTAACTTGCAAATTCTTGGACTCTTAATTGATCTATTGTACCAGGAAAAAGGGAAAGACACTTGCAGAGATTTGAACTGTGCAGACCGACTGCATGCCATTTGATTTCACACCATGTTGTTGCTAAATCTTATTGCTTACATGCAATTCAAACAAGGTGGACGTACACCCGAAGTAGTTCACAACAGTTTTCTTGTTTTGAAGTAATGGAAATTTTCGTTCAACAACTAATGAGCAACCAATGACAGAAAAACGATGAGCACTGAGTCAAGTTTGATTTTGTGGTCAACATGGAGAAACACTGAGGGGATTTGCGAGATAGAAAGTAAATATAAAAATTGGAGGAATGTCTCGATGTGAGCAGTTTTGGACTTGGAGTTAGTTGTAATCAATATAAAAGAGGACAGAATGTACAAAAAGGATTTTGGCAGGTGTGAATAAAATCACAAGTGAAGTGAGGATCAGGGAATCCAAGACTTTTTATGATGGACTCCACTCTGCAGGCAAACGTGGGTTAGAGAAATAGAACCATCTTAATTTGGTTAAAGGCAACCTCTTGTATTAGACACTATTAATCCTGACTTGACTTGTCTATAAACAAAGGCTCAGTGACAAAACGCATCACAGCTGCAGATATTATCAAATGTTACCTCATTTATAACAAGGCATTTTCCCTTTTTATAAGTAAAATAATCTACCTTTTCATCACTATTAAGGAATTATTGACCTAATGAAAGCTCCTTTAACTTAATGAAAAGTGAACCATAGATATTTGCATGAAGAACTAAACCAAAAATACTTGGTAAGATTTTGTGTTTTTGCAGTGTGTGAAGTTTTAAACTGTTTGATACATTCAAAGTCAGAAGAAATTTACAGCAAACTACACAATACATAAACACAAATATATTCATAATTCTACATGCTAATGCTACATTTTCAAGTTAGACTGATATGCTTTCATTTGCCAATGGTGTAATGGTGACATTTGTGTGTCTTATGCTTGCTTGTACGGTAAAATAAAACTTTCTCCACAATGAACAGAACTTTATATTAAACAAATAAAATACCAACTTATTAAAATCACGAAATAAGCCTCACTTTTTGCAGAATAGTTTACACGTGGTTTTATTTATTAGACTACATGCAGTGTGTGATTCGAGCTTCAAAGCGTTTACCCCAAACTGCCAACCAATCTGTGTGTGAATGTGTTTGTGATGTGAGAGCAGACGGGTGACTGTGACTCATACTGACTGTTTTGAGGGGTTGCCATGAAGTTCAGTACATTTGCACATTTACAAAAGGTCTCGTCTCAGCAATGCTTTCAATGTGATGTTTTGGGAAAACAGCAAAGTTACCAAAACCTTTACAACCCTGCGGATGGCATCATCGGGGATCACTGAGAGGTCAGCAGGTTGATCTTTGGAGGTCCACAACATTTCCTGAAGGAACACTTGATCATGTAGCGGTGCCAGATTACTGTAGAAAAGTTTTCAAAAGGTTGCAAAAGGCTTCGATCTCTGCTCAAGGACAGCAGCTTCATAAAACAAATGATGAACAAACATTGATCTTAAATGTTTCCAGACCTTCTAAAGTCAAATATGTTACTTCTTTACCTCTGGGATTAGCTTGGCATGTTTTGTGTATATATTAATGGATTATTTTTAATCGAAATTATACAAAGATAAACCACAACATATTCTAAGAATCATTTAAGAGTAGCACACTAAAGCATATGCATAATATGTGCCTTCATTGTTGCGTTGCTGCAACGTCCTTTTTATTTGCCACAACTAAGTGCTTCCATCTTGTGGTCAATATCAAAAACTACAACACGATTCTCCTGTTTTTGGACCAACTATTTTGTGCATTTTTAATCCACAATGAAGCTGGTTTTATTCAATAGGTTGTTAGGAGTTTAAACAATAAAAAATCTCATAAGGACTGGGCACATTCTCCTAATATTTAGAAGCAAAAGAATCTGAAATATTAAACATGTCAACATAAATCTGTGCCTGCAAATTTCTGTCTTACAATATTATCAGTAATAGCCTCTCAGAATACAACCTCACTTCTGATTAAAATGCAGGTGATATATTATTCAGATATGAACATTTAAAATACAATCATGGCCAAAATCTTTGTATCTGAGATTGTTTTTTTTCTCTCCTGTTTGACATTTCTAAAAAATTCAATGAATTTGCACAAAACTACATGCCAGAAACACATTTTAAAATGCTCTTTGGTTTAGTTGGTTGGTTTGGTTGTGAAAAAGCTCATTACTTCTATATATGGAAAATTACATTGCAAAATGTTAAAACCTTTCTTTGCTAGCCCAGTGCTATATGTGAGTTTTTCATTAGCATCCATCAAATGGGGATTTCTTTTGTTTACTTGGTTATGTGGAAAAATGACAAAATGATATGCTGCCAAGTTTTGGGAGAACAATAAAGGATTGGGAGAGTTCACACAAACCAACCGTTTTCACATCTGATGCCAGAGCAGCACCACTCTGCTTCCTGGGCGGATTCTGGATATGTACCACAAATCCATTTTACATGGATAAACATGCTGCAAGCGTAGCTTCTACTGTAACCTCAGATAAAGGTGAAAATGAACAGAAAAACAACAGGGATATTGTTGTTCTGTGAATATATCTGACCAGGCTAATGGCTACGCTAGCTAGTGATTACAGTTGGTTATATTCGGTCAAATTGTAGCAAATAACAGAGGAAAACAAACATTCTTAGTCCATTCCTTTTAAATTTGAATTGATGATGGACAGAGTACGATTAGAATGAAGTTCCAACACAGAAAATGTATAAAATCAGTCACCACGTCTCACATAGTAACCAAAATTACAACACATGACGCAACATAACGGCGTGAGTCACCCAGACAGCTAATTTTTCCCATTGTTGTGGTTCACAGATGTACCGCTGCACACCCTCAAATGTCCTGACAATAAGTTATTTGGCAGTTGCTTTCCTTGTGCTTACTGCTAAAAATACACGAAACTTTGGAAGAGGTGTTTGTGGTGTGATAAGGCCTTTAAGATCCAGAAGATTTCCTGGTTTGAGAACCAAATGTTTAGTATTAAGATAGAAAAACCACATTGTATCATTTTGTGACTCTGTATTCCAACAAGTTGCTGTATCTGCAGGTCCAAATTGTGTTTGAACTGAAGTTATCTGGACAATGTTGATGCTGGATATTTGATTTCTCTCTTGATTCCAAGAATAATTGTGAATTAACCTTCACAGGCTACTCAAAGCTTTTGCCAGATGTCCCACACAATCAGAAAGAGCAAAGATTTAGGAGAATCATTTCCCACCAGTTTTCTGACTTCCATTATTGCAGCTACAGCAGACGGTCACTGATCTTTTTTTGTTTTTTTGCTGTCTCTGTTGCTAAAGGCCACTGTCCTCGGTCCTTGTGCGTACAGACGCAGTCCTTTCAACCTGTCAATTATGTTGAACAAACTGGAGTGGTGACAACAGGGTTTTGCTCAGGAGGAGACACCAGTAAGACTTCACTGCAGCAGAAACGTCCGCTTTGAAGTCCACAGATATCTAGAAATCTGCTCTTTCAGCTGAAATAAATGTTGTATTTTCTTTTTGTAATTTATTTGTGAGGCCATTTGGCAGCAGAGCAGCTGTAGCTGCTCGCTGTTTTTGGAGGAAATCATAACTAGGAAGATAAAATTCTTTTTATAGCAAATAACCTGCTGAATATGTTACTCAGAAGGTTTATTATAGGGATTTCAAATGTATTATTACCAATTATTCAACTCTCCTTAAATAAAACTCAAATCTTTTTTGCCTGTGAAAATTGCTATAAATGGGTTTGTTTTTAAGTAAAGCTTTAAACTTTATTATGAAAGTTTATAATAATTTATTGGTCTGATGTAATGATCTAATCTTAAATGTTAGTTTTTATAATTTTATAAAAAAACAGTTTTAATTTTTGTTTAATCAAACTACAGGACATATAATTTTTCCTTTGTCTCTGAAGGCATTTGGAAACTTTTCACTCTTATGGATTCTCCTCTGCTGAAAAACATTTAAGCCAATGTCAGAGTAAAATTACTTCCACTGACATGAATCAGCCAAACTCTGTGTTGGAACTTTTGTTTTGCTTTTGTATAAAAGTTGATTTGCATCAGAATAAATTAATAGGAACCTGCACCTCTGAGTGTCTCTTTCCTTAACGGCGTTACAGTCTGGTCATGTTTATACCTCCTTATCAGTGATTGAATAGATGAAAGTCATTTCTAAATTGTACCCAAAGTAAACCACACTTTCTTACATCTTGGTTAATTTATTCTGGTTTTCCCATGATGTCACTTAATAAAGAAATGTGTTAAATGTGTTGCCCTGAAATACATCTCCAGATGTGCTTCCATTTAAATCAGATTGGAATTACCGTACAAGAAGCTTGCAATGTTATGAAATAATGAGTTACAATGTTCACTATTCTGGTGTTCAGCAAACAGAAGAAAAAAAACCCATAATTGACAGAAAACTAAAAAAAAAGGTTAGGAATAATAAAATGATCTATTTATTTCTCAGGGTATGTAAATATGTTGAGTGAATAGAATTTTTACAACCATGTAACCACAATTTGTGCTCTTTATAAAGCTACATAAAGCCTGTCTTTACTATGAAAGGGAAAAAAGGAGAATTTGCTCCAGCTGTGCTGTACGTGTGAGCTAATACAAACCGCTGAGTGGGGCATCTAACCCTTATCATTAACCTCCTAAATGTCAGACCCATGAAAGTTAATACAGTGTGGGAGTGTTTGCTGTTAAGCAGCAGGTGGTGTCACAACATTTATTTACGTGCTAACGTGTTTTTCTCTTGACCTGCCAGGGTAATTAGCAGCTGTAAATTTGGTGCCGCTAGCTGTTAGCTGTGGGGCGAAAGTGCCACAAGAAGGGTTTACTGAAGCAGCTAAATAGGCAGAATCCAGCCAGTGTTGGCCACACAGGAGCTCTGAAGCAGCTCCTGAATACTTTGAGCAGCATCTGATCCACGCAGCACCAAGCAGAGAGCCTGGTGACCTGAGAATCAAGGTCATCCCAAATGCTTCACTCCTGAGGAGGCAATTGAGTGCTTTGAAGAGAAATGACTCCCAATAATGGTGAGCATTACTGAAATGGATGGTCAGGTCAGAGTACATGTTGATACCAGCTGTCCAAACTGAAAACATGAAATTCTAGTGGCTCAAACTCCGGCTATACTTTTATTGAATGCATTTCTGGTGAACTCTCTTGAAAGGTTTCTCTTGACTTTGTTTCCACCACAAAACGTAAACGAACTGGAGAAATAAGTATAAACATGTATAGAAATATTTAGATGAGCATTTGAAAAATAAATTTTACATCCACACATTTTTAACAGCATTTCTATTATGTCGATTTTGCACGACTTATACTAAATACTTTAATTATGGTCCCAGGAAGCGAGATATTCAATTTCTTTTCATAAAATCATCCAAAGGAAAACATGTTTTTGTTTGCTTGCTTGTGTCCTTTTATTAAGAATATGCCAAAAATTATTTGCTGATTTGCTGCAGAGCTTTGAGTGAACCTCAAAGGATAGTGTAAATCAGTGGCAGCTGGTGGTGATATTTGGGCTATTATACATAAATATATGTATAATAAATATATATATATATATATATATATATATATATATATATATATATATATATATATATATATATATATATATATATATATTTTTTGTATTTATATTTATATCTATTTGTTTTTTCATATATATATATTTTATTCTTCCCCAGGTGCTTTGACACCAGGTTTGTTGAAAATTGAGCAAAATGTGATACATTATTTCTAAAATGTATTTATTTTTGGGTAGTTTTAAGTTATTTATTTTACCAACTTTATTGTAAATGTCAGGAAGGGCTTAGCCCTACCAGCCCACTTATACCAGCCGTCCCTGGTGTAAATGTACATTAACTAATTGGTTTATGTACATTTACTCTTTCCTTTGATGTGACTCACCACATCTTCTGATGCTTAAGGAGCAAACATCACTTCCTCTGCAGTTTTAATGGTGCAGTGTGTCAAATGCATGTCACATGTTGCAGCTTTGAGGACTGGCAATTACTGGCAGTAAGTCTTTTACACTGCTGCAGAGGAATTTGGTGCGTTCCCTTGCGCAGAATTGTTTTGATTCAACTACATTGGAGCGCGAGGGGCCTGCTTAAGGTCATGGCACAGCATCCGAATGAGATTTAAGTCAGCAGCAGACTGTCTTGGGTTATTGTCATGCTGCATAACTCGAGCTGTTTGAACTTAAGGTCACAAACTGATGGCTCTACTCAGGCACATGCAGGGGGGGGCGAAGAGGGCTTGAGCCCCCCTTTTTTTTCATTTTTTTTTTCAATTTTTAAAAAAATATGTATGTCAGGAGGCCTGTTTGTGCCCCAATAATATTAAGCTAAATATAGTAATTTAGCAAAATAAACTAGTCTGGCTGCCCTCAGTCTAATAATGAGTCTGAGAGCCTCCATGTTGTTCAAACAGCCCCTGAATGGCCCCTACCAGCAGCTACTGAGTTTTCTTTGCCTTGATATCCCAGTCTTACAATTCTAGATCTCAGAGGTGCTAATATCAAAAGATTTCATAGAGTTAACCCCTTTGAGATTTTTTGATCTATAAATCAGTCTGCAGCCAGGTTGTTCTAGAGGTTAAATAGATATTTTTAGGGCTTAATTAGTAAAATGGCAGCAAATTTGCTTATTTCATAACCAGCGACCTTCTTTCCTCTAGTTTGTTTAACAGCTACAGTCTCAGATCAACTCAGACCTCCAGGACTGTCAGCAGCAGAAACAGAAACTTTATACCTGTTGGGGAAAATAAAGACTATATTTGCTTTGCATTTCCCCACATGATGAGAATGAGTAGAATCCAATAAAATTGTTGATTGAAATGCGTTGTTGCTATGTTGTTGTACGGTGTTTTAAGATCTTGTTCAATGTGTCTTTTTTTAACTTTGAGCCCCGCGCCTCCAAATGGCTCTGCACGGCCCTGGCTCACATTCTCCCTTAGGATCTTCTGTGAGACGACATGAGTGTTGATTCTATCTATTGCTGAAAGTCGTCCATGTCCTCAAGCCAATAAACAATCCCAAATGTGTCAGGGGTCATAAAGATGTTCTTGGAAATGTGAGATTGTGGGTTTTTTCTGACTGACCAGCAGGAGTTTTGGCCTTGGAAGTATCCTATAGATGTCATAAACAAAAAAGTTTGTATTTTCTGCTGTCCACCATTTTGAGAACCCAACCAACCGGATCCCTGACACCAGCATGTTTAAGCACACAAACCTTCAGAGAGGCAATAAAACTCAGTGAATGATTAGTTGTTTTGGGAGAGAAATTCTGCTGATGTGACATCCTACATTACAGAGGAAGAAAAGACTGAATTGATAATCACAGATAATATCAAAATTGATGCAACCCTGATTTATATATTTGCTGAGCTGCTCTTAATTAGTTTCACCCTAAAAGATTAATCAGTTTATACTTATCTTCTACCAAACACAAACAAAACATGACGCTGCAATTATCAGATCAATTGAACCTCCTTGATTTCAACAAAGTTTCTACTAGTATGATGCAAACCAGAACATTTTAGGATTTTTTGCTCAGAAAGAGTTTACTATTTAACATTTAATCAATGTCAAAACTTCCTCTCTTGTTTTTAAGGTTTTTCTGTGGGTAAAAGGACAGTTATTACACAGATTAACAAAGTAGAAATATGTGATTTACATTATTAATATTAATCCAGCAGCTGCTCTTAAACAAATACTGCCCTGTAAAAACCTATATTAAATAAATCAGAGTATAAAGTACCAAAATTAGGTAAATTAGCATAGAATGACTAATTTCTGTATTTGCACCAGAAAGAACAATAGTAAAGCAAATTATTCCTCGTCAGATTCTGTTACTAGAGCACTAAGCTGTAGCTTCTGCAAAAAGATAGAGAGAGAGTTTGAGATTCAGCTGGGAAGACTTGTTTGATTGTCATTTTTTAAGCTGTGGAGATGAGGCCATGGATCGATCTAACCGTCTGTCTACGTTTGTGTAAAACCAGGAAAGCAAGTCATGTTTTCTTGCTCCTTCAGTGTTACCATCCCGGATGATTTTGATTGATCTGGAGGGCTGTCGGATTGGAGGCTCAGTGTGCAGATGTGAATGAGAAGCACCTCGTCATGGCCCGTCAATCACGACCACCGCGCTCACACAGACACACTCACTGAGCACCTTACACACTTCATAGACTTAACTTTTCCCTACGGGAGAATAACCGCCAGAATATTTAGTTCCCCCACATTACCAGCCACCCACAGATGCACTTCTGTGCACAGACAAACACACATAGAGGAGTTCAGTCGTCTTGCCTCTTCTTCCCCCAAACCTTCTCTGTCTCTCTCTTTCATTTAGTAAATCTTTGAGGTTCTTGACAGGAGCACACATCGTTTTCTTACCTCCTTTTTCTGGTTTCATCACCATCCCTCTGATCGGCCTTTGAAAAACATGACGGCACACTGATGTAAGATGTCTTCCAGTTCACAAAATATCCTTGGAAAGGCAACAATCACGTTTGAAATGAAATTAAACCCCCCAAAAGAGGAAGAGGTCTGACAAGCCTGAGACTGAGCATCAAAACTTTAAAATTAATGGTATTCTAAAATATCCACTCTAAGGGGTAAAGTCACAATGAATTCTATTTTACTGGACAGACTGAAATGCACTTCAAACTTTCAAGTCTTCAGAATATAAAGACCAGGTGGAACCTTTTGAGACCAGCGTTATTTAAAGGCCCAAATATAAAGCAGAGAAAAACAAGTTCAAAGTCTCCTATGGAAAATTGTTCTGGCATTTGGAGAAAAAAATGCTGCATGCAAAATTCACATAAGCTTATTTCTTGCTAACTTTTTTCCTAACCAACCAACTTGTACTGATTTTAAGACATTAACAAATATCTTTTTTTTTTCTCTTTTTTTTATTTTTTTAACAAAACCCAATTAACCTACTGCTAATTTCATATTAATGCTGGTTGTCATAAAGAAAACCTTTTAAAAATGTTTTATGAAGCTATGCTGCTTATATCTGTTTGTGAATATTTTATGCACATAGAAAAGAAGTTGCTCCTCTTATTAATGTTCCCACATGTTTCATCATGTAATTCTCCTACAGCAATTAATTTAGAAGACAGTTGCCTACAGAGTTTTAAAGTATCTCTTATTTTGACTTGCTCAAAATTCATTTGATAGTTAATTTATGGGATTTAAGGAGATTAATTGTTTAAGGCAACAGAAAGTGAAGCAGGAAACCACAACAGTCTATAACAGTGGTGTCAAACTCAAATACACAGTAAACCTTAAAAACTAAAACAAAACTGAGGGCTGGTGTTGATATTTATTGAAAAAAAAAGTCTGCAATCGAGGGAGTTTTTTCTTCTCTTCAGATGTAAAAATAAACCTTTTGTATATGACAGGCAGGGGAAGCTTAATGCTAAAAGCAAACATGAAACACTAAAGTCAAGCAAAACACATGCAAGATTATTTTTAAATAAATAGCTTCTCTGTTGATTTATTACCTTCTGATTTTCCTTCTTTCTCCTTTCCTCCTTTGTCTTGAGCATTATTCAAATTTTGCAAATTTTTTAAAATTCCATTTGGGTCTTTGCTTCTTCAAAACACCAAGCAGTACAAAAAATGTAAAATGGCTGCTGGAAAAGACAAGTGTTTTGTTGTTGTCTTACCATCCAGAAACCACTTGCTGCATTCTTGTTGGTTGTGCAGGAGGCTCTACTTCTGCTTTTCAAATATGTACGATTTTATAATTGTGCATCTGTTAATTGTGCATCATGAAGCCATTTTTATGTGCGAGTGTAAACGCTGAGTTGGGATGCGTGGTCAGCAGCAGCTTATTTGGGTTTTAAGTGACAAGAGGCCCTAAAAAAATCTCATTCTGAAAGAACTGACCTGACTAAAATCTTATTATCTAAGAATGATTTTGTGCATAAAATGTAACGAACATGTTTTATACAACTAACGTCTTCAAGGAAGCATAATAATCTCCTTTTGAGGGATTCGGAAGATGACCTGAAGAAATTAACTGAATGCATATTCCTGCATATGGAAATCAGCTTTCTTCATCAAGTTTGTGAGAGTCTTCTCACACGCCCTGCGCCTTTCACTGTGGTGATTCTGAAACCGGAGAAAATCCAGCACCTCTCTAACAGTTGACTTCCATAGCTCAGGCTCTGCGTGGGGGCGAGCCCAACTATATTTAGAAATTATTGTTTAACCTCACACATCAGCTTCCACTCCTTACCTGCCAGTGAGGTGACAATCTATGTCTCCAAAGGCAAAGACTATTCTGGTCCAAATTAGCACATCCAGACTGCCGTCCTTGCTTACCGCCCAGCTTATTTCATCCTTTCATCCCGCGATCCTCTCATTTATTACGCCTTGCAATTAAAGCAAAAGGTCTCTACACAAAATAGGGGTTGAAATTGAGGGGATATTGAACCCTTGATGTGCTTTGGGCAGTAATAATAAACCTGTAACCTCTGCAGTAACACAAGATTTCATGACATGTGTGGTAAAATAATAAGCAAAGGCAGCAGCAGTAGCTGGTGTGTCCACAGAGTCACCGTACGATCCTGCAGCCTCTGCCTGATATGAGAAACACTTTGAGAGTCTGAACAGGATAAACTGAAGTTAAATTGAATTCGGATATTTCCACATGTATCACATGTGATTCCCATGTAATGCACATGTGTATCATGGAAATCACATGTGATACACAGGTGCATCCCATGTATATCACACGTGCATTTCGTTTCATATGTGGATCACATGTGGCACACATTGATACATAAGATATGTGAAACCCATGTGTGGATCACATGGTATACGCATTTTCAACAAATGCAACAGGTGTGAAATAGTTGAAAATATATACAATTATAAAATAATGGGACCACCTTTTTCAACCATGAAATTTCAAATTTCTCCATATTTTTCACTTTTTTTTCCCCCCCCATGGGGTCTTTTTGTGGGCTCTAGTGTCCCTTATATGACAGTAGGCTGACAGGAAAGGGGGAAAGACATGCGGCAAATGTCTGCCAGGTCCGGGAATCGAACCCGCGACGGACGCGTCAAGGACTCAAGGCCTCCAAATGTGGGTTGCGCTATCCCCTACGCCACCACAGCACGCCCGATAATTTTCACTTTTCACGAGGAATATGAGGTCACATGTCAATCTCATATAATTTTCTAAGACATAGCTGCTTACTGAAGTAAACTTGTAGCTGTGAATCAAGACTTCCAAGACAAGTATATATGCACACAAAACAACAATTTATTTACATTATTATCAAATATTTCTATTAGCACATAAATATAAGTGTCGCTTTGTCTTAAAGTTGAAGTTTATGCCTCTGGTATAACTTAACATTCACTTAACATGTGAAAACATGGGAATCACATCAGTTTTTCCACAAAGTATTCCAAAATCACACATAATCACGTGAAATTTGTGTGAACCACATGTACATTTTTTTATGTGGTAGATGATTTTCAGATGTGATTTTTACATGTAAAATTAATGAGAGTTTTATTACATATTCAGTATAATCACCCAATCTTTACATGGAAACAATATGTGGTGCACCTGTGAGAAATATGTGATCACATGTGATCCCATGTTGAATAAACCATGGATAACATGAACAAAATACTTTATCACATGTGGAAAATGGGAACCACACATGTGAATTTCATGGGATTTTTTTGTAAGGGTAGACATGTTTTGTTTTATTAAAGGTGTCATTTCTTTATTTGATGTTAATATAAACAAACTAGATTAAACTGCATAGCATGGAAAGTAGAAAAAAGGTAGAAAACAGCAACAAAGTAGTAATTAGAGGAATCATGTCAGGACCAAGTAGAAACTGAGGTGCAGCTTGTTGTCCGAAGCACATAAAAATACAGCAGAACTGAGTTTTCAAAAAGAAGACAAAGCCACACTCAATACTGTTTTAATTTAATTTAATTTCCCCTTAGGATCAATAAAGTATTTTTGAATCTTGATTGAATTTTCACAGGTTGAGTAATTTGTGTTTTCTGCTTGAAAAAGGCAAAAAGTTGATTTGTTTGTATTGACGCCAGCACGAACTGGGGAATTACATTATTAATTTTATTTACAAGTTTGTGGTGTTTGCACAGCAATTATAGGTTTCACCAAACTTTAATTGCCAACACCACAACCATTAAGGCTTTATATAAAAAAATATCAAGATAATCATTTATTAATAAAGAATTGAAAATTTCTGCAAAACCAAGCGGCAGAAAACAGTCACAAAACAGAACAAAAAAATCCATAGATTTGCCTCAAAAGATCCTGAAAGTCCTAAGCTTATCCTCTGTGCTGCAGACAACAGTGGTGTTATGTTTTGAAATGTTGTCATCAGCTCCCCAGATAACAGACCAAAGTTATTCATTTAGTCCCAGGCTGTGGAGTTACAAAGTGTGATTGATTGTCTGTCACTGTGGAAAACTTAAAGCAAAGCTTCAAATGTCTCGCAGTTAAATGGCCTTCTGGTTCAAGTGCACTTCTTTTTTTCCCCACCACTTTAAAATCTGATTAGACATCACATCAGAGACTCCAGACTTATTCAGCTGTGTCACTCCTGCTAGGATAGCCACTTATCCTGTCAACCACCCCCACCCACCGGACATGGCAGGACCCTTATTAACAGGCAAAGCTCCAGTGGGTCGTACCAAAACCCCCGTGGGGGGGTGGTAGTCATCAACACCGTGCCGCTGCACTGCTGAGTGACAGCTAAACGGCTTAAATGTCACTTTGAATAAGAAGCAGGCCACACACGGGGCTCCAGCACAGCGCTCGCAGTGATTCACATACAGATCCATAGACTCCAACACTAACCTGCTGAGATTTGGTGTCTTTTTTGTTGCACATCTTTCCTGTGGATGAGGATTATCTGTAGGGATGACCTTTTTTATTGGTTAAACGTTACTTAACCCACTCATTCATGTATAGAACGTGTGAGCGACTATGGTACAGAATTCAAAACTTTAACATGAATTGATATTTTTAGATTAAAGATTTTCCAGGTGACATAAATGAGCTTTTTAATTTCCCTTTGGGATAAAGTATGTTTGATTTTGAATTTGAAGGTTAAAATGCAATTTGCTGCAGTAGTGATGCAGCAAAACAGTAAAACAACAACAAAGAGTGCAGTGGGAAATGTAATCTTAATATGTGCAGTGTGTGAAAATAAATAAATATCACAAATAAAAATTATCATAATAAACATAAATAAAGCCTTTAAAACATTAGCTTGTGTTTCACTTATCAACAATGAATTCAGTTACTAAAGCAAATTTTTTAATAACATTCAAATTTATTGAATGCGACTATTTAATTCTGCTTCATAAGTATCAAACTCTGGATATTAAAAAGAATGATGGAAAATATACAGCAAACAGTTAATATCACAAATGTGGCATTTACTTAAACCTCTGCCGTACTCTCAACAAAGTGAGTTTATTCACTTAGTTCATTTTAGCATGTTTTAAAATAGGTTAACCTAAATTTAACTTAAACATGCTTCTAAATAAGATCAACTTCTTCTTCTGCTGCTTTCTTTTCTCAGTGAAAACAATCACATTTACGTTTATTCTGTCCTCACATGCCCCACTACTGAACCACATATACAAATGACATTGCTAAATTTCATGCACACACCCGTGTTGCTGAATGCTCAGAGGAAACAGTAAGCCAGATGTTAAAACAATAGGCTGCGCCTCTTTAAATAAGGACATACATAAGCTGAGCAACAAGCTTCTTGTGGCACAAATTTATACTCTGCAATTAGGCTGACAATGCTGTTCACACACAGAGAGATCTGCATCACATCACCTTTGAGAGCAGTCACAGTGCAAGTAGGAAGTTGTAGTTGCAAAATGTGAATCAATTAAAACCCAGATGCCTTAACAACGTGAGAGAAAGCTAAATAAGGTTTTACATGGTTACAGATGGCGTTTACACAATGTAATTCAAGGCAATACAGCATAAATGCTGCCATAATAAATGACTAGCAGGCTGACTCATTCAAAGTGGGAACGTACAGCTGTGCGCAGACTGGCATGCATATTTAACTCCAAATAATTCAAAACTTTAGGAAACTAAAGTTCTCATCTTCAGCAAAAATTACTTGAGTGGCCTTTGTCTGTGAGTTTTTAGGAAGATTTGCTGCTGCATTGCTATATATTTATTGGATTTATGGTTTCCCAAAAGGCTTTCTTCACAACATGGCAAAAACATGCGACTTACTGTTTCTGCTACATTTATTCCAAATAAATTAAATTAAAGAAGTAATTTTTCTTTTGCTGGTTTTATATATTTTTCTAACCTCCAACATTACAGCAGATAAAACATTTTTAATATCAGAAATAAAGTAAAAGGTATCACATTAGTTAAATATTTGCTCGACTTCAGGACTGTCAAGTCTAAGTTCACACAGTGGACGATAACGACCTAAATCCACTTTTTTTTGTCGATATATGTCATATATCCGACTTTTTCACGTCAGTCTGTATTGTGTATGTAAACAGAACAATTCTGATCTTTTCACCCCATTCAATGTTATATGGCATAATTGCCCAAGTCATATTTTAACCAAATCATGTAATATTGATCTGTTTACATTGCTGCAGATTGCTACAAGTGTTCTCATCTTGAACATTTGTTGCAGATATATATATATATATATATATATATATATATATATATATATAGATATAGATATAGATATATCTATATAGATATATCTATATATATCTATATACATATATCTATATATCTATATCTATACATATATATATATATGTATATCCCCCATATTTTATTCATGTTTTTTCTTGTTTTTAGAAAGTGTGTATATATGTATATATAATATAATATAATATAATATAATATAATATAATATAATATAATATAATATAATATAATATAATATAATATAATATAATATAATATAATATAATATAATATAATATAATATAATATAATATAATATAATATAATATAATATAATATAATATAGCAGTCATGCTACATGTGGAACTAGATCAGATACATCTCCGATTGCTTTCAAAGTCTCTTCAATATGAACAGTCCTGTGTAAATCCAGGTGTAAATTCTGGCTAAAATTATAATTATGAGCTTATGAAAGAAGTCTCTGTCACTGAAGCCCATCACATCACACTCCTACCTTTATGGCTACACATTCAAAGAGACAAAAGTTATCATCAATGTTGATCAACAGCTCATTTCTATTAGTTGTGCTGTTTTCATTAGCTGCTTTTGTCTTGTTATAATTTTGTGACAATAATTTTGTCTCCATCCATTATTACTTCTGTAAACAAAGCATTATTATAACAACAATGTACATTTTCTGTGCTTGCGGGTCACTTTGGGGTCATAAATGATCAGAAATCTGATTGCAGTCACATTTAAATGGTATTAGGAACAACAAAGAAAAAAAAACCAATTGCATTCCAGTAAAAAAAATCTGATTTAATCATAAAGTTCTGCTGTGTAGTCTTTTTTGGTCAAGCTTGGGATTTCATTTCATTAACATCATTTTCAGCTTTCATTGCTCTACAGACTGTAGTAGATAAAACAGTGAGTGTTTGTCCAGCAGGAGCTGCTGAAGTGACGATGGAGCCGACTCAATTCTACATTTCATGGAGAAAGCTCTCGGGACTTTGACTCTCTCCTGAGCAGCAAGAACCAGCAAAGTTCTGGATTTTGGTTTTATAGAAGTTCTTTGATAAACACTCCGACCATCATGTGTTGAACGCCAGTTCTTTAAATCTCCCAGGTGTTGATGAGGAGATCTCAAGTAGGTGTGGATGCTGCAGAGCTCATCAATCATGCCCACTCATTGGAAACCTGCAGCTCTAGAGGAAGAGCGCACAGGAAACCCAACACACTCACAAAACTACCATGACAACTGCAGACACATTCTGACACACAGCTGACGTGAGATCCGGATCTACTAGCAGGACATTTTTATTTTACAGATCATTAAAATACCAAACAAAAAAAGGTTGTGGGACTTGAATAGACCTTTATTATGTTGTGCAGATAAATTTGGTTAGGATGGAAAATGATGAACAAATTGTTGCACACACATATTTTTCTTGAAGCAAAAACAATGAAGGAGGATGAACATGCAATGAAAAGTGCAATATGTGTTTTCATTAAGGTGCAGAGTAAATATCTACACAGTTTATAAAGTGTAACAAAGTCATAAATGTACCTGACCAGGAGAAAAAAAAATTGGAACAGCAAAGCAACTTCTTGTTCTCCACAATGCTTCCAAAATGTTCCTTCATGCAGGTCAATTAAATGAACTAAATGAACAAGTAAACTTGTCATCAATGTGCTATAAAAAATTAATAAAAATTAATAGTCTTTCCAGATTCACTTTGGTATACAGATGAATCTGCAAGGTGCTCAGGTTATGTGATTATCAATTCAATTTGACAGAATATAAATAAATAGATAAATAGATAACTAGCATGCACATTCAAATATGTTAATCTATAAATAATCTGTAAATGAGTGCAGAGAGTTGGGCTTTGAAAAGTCTGATAGATACAGGCAGAAATAATTTCTTGTGCCTCTCTGTGTTGCACATTTAGAAAACAGAAATAATTTTGGTAATTCTAACAAAAATAAAATAATAAAAGTTTGGTCTGATTTAGTTTCAGTCAATGAGAAAAAAAAGGGTTTTGTGTCTTTTTACCCAGTTTATGTCTTAAAATTCAAAGTTTTATTCTTTTGGTTTGTACATCTCTTGATGTAAATAATTCTTAAAATTATTGAAATAAAACAAATTAAAGGTGACTAAAAAATCACTTCTGAGTAAAGTGAGGTATTTTATTTTACCAACCTAATCCTCTTAAATCATCCTCAGTGTGATCATGGAGCATGTGGGTGGATGAACATCGGCTCCCCGTGAGATTCCTTGTCTTGATCAACGCAGCCATTGAGGAGAAACATTTTGCTGTGAGTATTTAAAAAGTCTGCATGTAGTGAAGTCGACCGTGTGTGTCTGCGCGTGTGAATGTGTGTGTGTCTATATGTTGGTGTGTGTGTGTGTGTGAGAGAGAGAGAGAAACAGGTGAATGTGTGTGAATAACAACAACTCCCCAGGGGCTCCACCAAGCCTGCGGAAATAAAATATTAATGATCAATCACTTGTTTGGGACCATAGAAACACTGACACACATTTTCTCTTACTGACACACACACCCCCCCACACACACACCTACACCCACACACACACCCACACATGCACGCCCCCACACACGCACACACACACAGGGAGGGAATGTGGATGTAAATATCCCATCTCTAACCAGCCATAAGCAGTTGCTGCTAGTTTGGACGTTATTGTAGAACGGACAGCGGAACGTTTCAGCAAAACATAAACACTTTATTTAAAGCTTAAAGTTTTAAATAATTTTAAATAATTTTATTCCATAAAAATCAAATGATTTTTATGGAATACATTTTAAAAAAAACTTTCAATCAATCATTTCAATCTCCAACAATACTTATGGTATTATGCATTTCCCAGGCAGAGTCCTCTTTTATAGCACAATTAAGTAATTGTGTTATGCTGAGTTGTTATGAATGTTGTACATATTAAACAAGACATAAATGAAACTTGACTTTGCAATTTGACACCTTAAAATTGATGCCTGTCTCTTTAAGAAGCTCCTGTCCTTTCCAACACTCCGCCTTCAGCACATCATCACAACAACGCGTCTCATTATTCCATTTACAACAACTGAACTGAGATTTAATTCACACGATAAGCTCATCGGACATGCAGTTCCACCAGGTGTTTTCTAACTGCTGTCGCTAGTCTAGAGGAGATGAGTGGGGAAACTGTGGGGCAGGACGTGTGCTGAGGCAGAAGCTCAGACACTGGAGACACTGCAAAAACATAAAATCTTACAAAGCAATTTTGGTCTAGTTTCTAGTGTAAATAAGACTTAAAATTAACTTTTCAGCAAGAATTAGGAGCTTGTTTTAAATCAATGATGTTTTAATGTTGATGAAAAAGTATTTGTTCCATAGAAGTTTGAAAAGTTACCTGTATATTAGTTTTGTCTAACATATTTGCACTAGAAACTTGACAAAAATACTTGGCATTGTGTTTTTGCAGTAGGAGGAGCTTTGGGTAAACAGGCGGCGCTTTGTGAGAGTGAACGTTTAGGCACCCCAGAATAGTTGCCATGGGAGATTCAAAGATTTCTCATACATGCTCAAAAGAATCAAAGCAGCACATCAGGTATGTTTCTGATGAGGGACAAACATCATGACATAATGTGAAGCTGATTTTGCATAAAACCCCCATTTTAATTGACTTGGCTGTAGAGTCAGGAGGTGAAGCAGCGCTCAGCTGCCGATGCACAGGTGTAGTGCAGAGACTTGTTAGTCCTGAGACAAAAGAAGCCGAGACAGAGAAGCAGGAGACGGAGTCTGGCAGCCGATACAGATCTCAAGAACACTGAGTCCACTGGGACCCAGATGTCCCTGGAGCCCGGTCACTGGTGACGGACAGACAACCCAGCGCAGATGATGAGTGCAGAGGGGGGCCTCCTTGTGTCTCAGGCCGATCAAGGAGTGGGCTGAGACACAGGCGGAGCGTCAGGGGAGGACCGTCTGCGTCCCAGTCAGCGAAAGACTTGAGAAGCGCCTCGTGGGCAAAGCAGAGCTTCCTGGGGCGGAACTGGGAGCGTGGATCAAGAGGTGGCTCCTGGTGCCAAATTCGGCCAACTCCCTGGTGACTGTTGAGGATGATTCTGAGACTGTTCTTTCAACTGTGTTTTATTAAATTTTGTTAGCTTCTAAGATTAAAATAATTTATTTAAACTCAGGTTTCTGAGATGTTTGCCCCTCATACTACGAGAAGATAAAGGTTTGTGACTAGATGTTTGTGTGAAGGAGTTTACAGTTGAAAAGTGGACAATCAGAAAAATCTGATCACCTGGGAGGAGGAACCTAAAATGAGAGTGAAACATGACCTGTTGTGCTTTCTTAAACAGGTAAGATCTACAGCCTATACAAACAATGTTCTTTTCATTTTTGCACAAAATAATTTTAAGATAATGACATTTTAGTCTGGTCAGTTCTGCCTATTTTGAGCTGTTTTAGGGCCTCTTATCACTTTAAATCCAAATAAGCTTCTTCTAGCCAATCATCCCAAAGTCACACGTGAAAATGTCTACAAACAGCTTTGAAAAGCAGCTTTGAAAAGCAGAAGTGCACAACCAACAAGAACGCAGTAAGTGGGTTCTGGATGGTAAGTCAACAACAAAACACGTCTTTTCCAGGAGTCATTGCATTACAGCGGGAAAACCAACTGACCAAATGTGCTGCAGCTTCACTTGGGTTGCTCAGTGACTGGAGGTTTTTGAAACACCAAAAAATATTAACTTATTGCCAAAAAACAGCGGGGTGATTTTCTTAAAGGGTTTTAACTGTTTTTGGAAGCAGTTGAGACCCAACCTGAATTATAAAAGAGAGCAAAATGTGAATTTTGCATAATAAATCCCCTTTAAAGACAAAACATGGTGTTGGTCCTGTGTGTTGTCCGAAGTCCACAGTCAGCTCAACCAACAACTACCAGAAATGTTAACAGCATCTCATGTTTTATTGAGGGAAGATTTATACCTCAGCAATGCCACATTGATGCCATAATTAATTTTAAAAAATGAAAGAATAGAAAAAAACACACTTTTACAAAGGATTATATTTCGAATTAATATATTCTTTTTTAAATTGATTTTAATAATTTTGTGAGACACTTTATTTGCGGTCTTATTTACCTCATCATAATTACAAGAAATAAATGTTTTATATATTTTTTTCTTATGTAATTAACCAATATGAAATCTGAGTTTCACTCTGAAAGAGGTGGGGAAAAATATTGAACTTTTTCCTCAACATTCACATTTTTTGAGATGTACTTCCACAATCTCTCAGAAATTAATGTCTCATTATGAGTAGTCATCTCTGCTGGCATGCATGTGACAGCTGGAGCCCATCGCTGCTCATGTTACTCAGACCCACTCCACACAGACACAGAGAGCTGCTCACTTTTCAACGGTTCTGCTTCGACTAAATTACTTCCTGTAGAAGGCCGTTGCTGCACATGGATGGAAAATCCTTCCACCTAAACATCTTTATATTACGTTTGGTATCATAAATGTACAAAATAACACAGTAGAAAGGGTTGCTCGTTAAGATCTGATTTCCTCTTAAAGCCACAGCATCCTAATTACTTCTTGGTATTATTCGGTTTAAGTTTTGGACACGCCTTTTTATCTATTTATATCCACATGATCAGAACCATTGACGACATAATTAGTATCACCAACATCATTATTGCCATAGTTATCTGTTTTCAGTACCCACAGATGGGTGGGCCAAGGCCCCAAGGAGAACACACACACACGCACACACACGCACACACACCCACCCACCCACACACACACACACACACACCCACACACACACAATTATTACCCCTTCGATGCTGTCCCCTCTGGGGAACAGACCAGTGTCTCGTCACGGACTGACATCTCTCCCATGGGTCCCTAATGGTCCACACAGACAGAGAGACACACACACACACACACCAGAACACGCACACGCACGCACGTACTCCCCGAAGTCAGTTCATGTGGAGCTGTCAGGAAATCTTGAGGCAAGAAAACACTTTCTGTGAGTGAGTGTTAACATTTGTGCGTGTGTGTCTAAATGTTGTCCCACAGTGAGACAGGGCCAGTTTTGACATTACTTCATCCCTCAGATAATTGTTAGGACTATAAGGTGTCTTTTTCTTTAAGGAAGAAAATAAATAAAAATAAAGCAACAGATTCTCCATGTTGTTTTGACCTGCTGGTGGAGGGACTGGCAGAAAGTCTCTGGGGGAGAAAAAAAACGTTCTTCTGGTTTGTTGTGAATATATGTTGTGATGGACACACAGGACCGCAAGGCATTATTGGCTGTAAGAGTACAATACCTCTAAAAACATACTTGTAAAAGTAAAAGCCAAGCCAAGTTAGTGAAGTTGGCAAAAATAAATACCTTTTTTATTGCTTAAAATTAAGTTTAGGTAATGTGGCATATTTTATTTAGAGTCAAAAATCAACAGCAATAATTTGGGTTATCAAGAAAAACAGAGTTAATTTTGTGGTTCATACTTCAACTGCATTATTCATTCATAAATCTCACTCTTCCAATCTAAATATTTAATGAGGAAGCAAAAAATATTTAGATTTGAATTAAATATTTAGCTGCAATCTAAATATTTGGTTTACATTAAGAGATTAGCTGCAGATAAGCAGAAGTGGATTACCAAAATAAAATCTGGGTGTCTCTAAGTAAACTCCAGCTGGTGAGATTGAATCACTTAAATTGTTAATATTTTAGCCTAAAACATAGAATGACTGCATCATCATTACTGAAGCAATTCAGTCTCACCAGCAGGAATTTATATAGAAATTTGCAAAACCAACATTCAATCTACTTTCCCATATGGACTAATTAATTTACATATTTCCTAATTATTTAGCTTGATGCTAAACTAAATATTTCCCTGCTAATTAAAAATTTAGTTTGGTTAGGATTGTGACATTTAGGAATGTATGAATCAAATATGATTCTGAGATGCAACTATTTTGTGAGTTGCATCCTATACTGATATTTCAGATTTGGGATGTTTTCCCATCGTGATAAGCTTCTCCTTTTTTCCTTCAAATGTAACGATGGCCATCATGACTAAACACGTTGAGTGTAAGTTCACTGGAGCGAAGGACATGTCTCCAAAAATTATAGTTTTAATCTCTGAGAGGAAACTGTAATCTGACTCTTTTTGTAGCTTTTGAAGTAATGACACTCTCCTCACTGATTGGCTTCTCAGTCTTTTATTTCACACATTTAATCCCCTAATAAAATATGTGTATTGGGTATCGTCTTAATTTGTGGATATATCTTTATAAATAAAAATACTGATTACTAATCTAAACTTGCCCACATTTCAGAATTCAAACAGCTTGTCAGTACTTTCCTCAGTAACACGTTTCAGGAAGGTTGAATTTCATCCTCCCCATTCTACTTTATCTTTCTTTTCAACGTTGCAATTTTCCTATAGATTTCTGACAGAAAAGAAACGGCGAACCGAGACGCTTTCTGCTACTGGTGCTCCTTTTGTCTTGGTTGTGTTTCTGAGTGCTATATTCTGCACTGGGACAGTCAGAACTTTGATTGTGTCAGTGTGTTTTTGCCTTCAGCTACCTGGTATTTTGGCCTCCTTTTTCTGTCAAAAATTGACAGGTGCTTCAAGCTAAGCTCAACAATGTACTGTATTCTGTGACAGCTCTCTGCAGAGTCATTTTCATTCATGCAGAGATGGAACAGCGGTGAAAGTTACATTTGTGGGGCGCAAAAACATGAAAAGCAGAACCTTAAGGAAACGTTGAAGCTCGTTTAAAGGGTTGATGTACTGAGAGTTTCATCTTGACTTTCAATAATCATTTATTTAGCAATTTTAAACATTTAGAGAATCTGCTAAAATTTTCTCTGCAACCATTCCAATACATAGACAATTTCTGATAGTATTTCTCAGCCCTTTGAAAAAGCGTTACAGTTGGGCAAATATAAATAATGCAGAAAAATGACATAAATCCCAACAATAGTGAAGAATAAATAAGTAATTTATGAAGGATGAAACAGATTATCTGTTTTAAAGACATGGCTAATTGCAGAAAACGAAGCAATTATAGTGGAAATTTAGAAGAGTTTGCTAATAGGACTTATAGGCAAAAGTTTTTTGATACAATTTCTCAGCAGTGACAGTGAAGCCACATGATATTTTAATTGACAATATGCTATAGGAGAGGAAAGAGTGACAGGAACAGAGAGGCAGAATAATAATGTGTCTTCTCCAGGGCCACCACGATTGCTGAAGTTAGCAAAATTAGATATTAAGTAAATAATATGTGTTTGTGGAATATTTGCAAAATTATAGGTTTATTTTTACTTCTTATTAAATGTTGCACAGCACCATATAAAAACAAAAAAATATATTTTTGTTTATGTTACATATATCTGTGACAACTTAAAATTTTCTGCTGTAGGTAATTAGAAATGTCCAGAAATTTTATTTATTTTTAGTTGATAATGTTCCTCACAATTAAATAGAAATGAATCACCGGGCTTAACATATTTTGTATGAATAAATTAAGTTAATGTGCAAAGATAAATATGTTTGACATACATTCATATGTGGAAAAGTGTCCAAACGTTTTGCTAAATGGGCCAGAATCCTAAAGTTGAAAGTACTTTTTTTTTGTCCTTTTGCATGGTGTTGCATCCTGTGTTTTTACAGCACAATTGACATGGTTTTATCTTAAAAAAAAAAAAAAATAATCTTTTTTTTAGTACATTTTTCCCTGCCAATAAAAATATGCATTTTTATTCATAATCATTAATTATAGGCTTAAAACCAACTGAAATGTTACTTATACATTCATTTGGTCTTATTTCAGATGCCAGGAATAAATCGTGCCCAATTTGTTATGCAATAAAAAAGTTTCCAAGGATGAGAGAACAAATAATATAAATCCTCAATTAAATGCCCGATGGTAGCAGAGACCCAGGATGAAGTTTCCCACTTGTGATGTCATCAACAGGAGTCTATTAGACATTATTTAAAACTTACAGACTTTGTAAACAATAGTTGCAGTATCTCACTACGATTCTGTTTGGATTTTGGATGTAAACGGATTATATTTAACCAATCAAAATATGCCGTGTGCTGAGAATGCATAGAAGAAGGGATTATTGATAGTTTTAGATGTAGCTATCACAAACAATCTGAAAAAAAAAAATCCAAAAAAAAAAGAGGGAACAGGAACCAGATTTTAGGAAAACAAAACGTCAGAGGTCTTTATTCAGAATAGCACAATCCAAGGAAAGGCTCAGATAAAGATCATGTGTTTAACAAAAGACCTGAGCCTCAAGAACAAACGTTCACAAGGAAGTGGATGTGAATTAGACAAGTACAATAAAGCAAGGGGTTGTATCATAATTCTTTATAAATGTATGAATTCTGTTACCACAAATGTTGAATTTATACAGTTTAGATGTAAAGGGGAGGCATTGTGCATCTTCCAGGCTCATAGAGAAATTTTATAGCACTATCAAGTAACTATGTTACCTTCAGCTGTTAGAAAAGTGCTGCATATGTCAAACATAACATCAAAGAAATTTGACTTTGCACATTTGACGCCTTGAAATTGGGGCTCTATCTCTTTAAGAAACCCCCACTCGTTCCAAAACTTCGCCTTCAGCACAACAATGCTTCTCATTATGCCGTTTACAACAGTTCTACAAATGAAATAGTTCATTTAATGAGCTCTGCAGATGCGAAATTCCAACAAGTGTTTGCTAATTGCTGCTGCTAGTCTGAAGGAGCCAGGGAGCGGTGACCTAAGAGGCAGTTTAATCTCCAAGGTGGAGCTTTGTGGAAATAGGTGGAGTTTGTGAGAGCAAGAGTTTAGGCACCCCCAACTGGTCGCCACAGGGTGATGAAGAAATAATATTACAGCATTATACAAAGCTAAAAAAGCACATTTAGCATGAAACCCCTTTTCTAGAGAAAAGGAGGAAAGAAAATCGATAAAATTATTAATTATAAATGGAGGAACATTTACAGTGCATAGAAGAATAAAAGTTTCTTCAGGAACAGATGGACCTGTTTTCATCCAGCTAATCCCCTGGAGGTTCAAACATCTTCCCCTTCCCAGTCCAAGTATCATGTGTCTGTTAGACCCACTGTCCATCTGTCCATCACTTATTTGATCTTTACGTCTCGCCATCCATCTGTCTTTTATATCATTCATCTACTGCACCTAATGTCAGTCCTTCTCTTCTCTCTGCATCCAGCTGTCAATCCCTCTGTTATCTATCTGTCTCTTCTTTCTTGAGGCTTTTTAGTCTTTTTCCTGCTCTCAGAAATCATGCCACAATCCCTGTGGGGAAATTTGTCCTGATAAAATGTCACTCACATGCACTCACATCCAAACACACTCATAAACAGTACAGTAGACACACGTACATTTATCCACACGAGTGCACACATGCACGTATCCAAAAAGCTTGTATTTGTCCTAATAAAACGTCAAGCCGGCAGCAAAATGAACTGTAATGACTTTCAGGCTGTACTAATGGCCAATAAATCCTGGATTAGGAAGCTCACACACACTCCCTCTTTTTCTCACACATGCACACACACATACAAACACACCCACACAGGGTCATGTTTCATGGCGTGCTGCGCTGGGTTCATTCAGGAGTCAGATGGGTAAAGTTTTAAGCTGTTTTCTGCTGTTAATGACTGTTGTGCTGACTTTTATAATAACAGCATGGAAAGGAATCAGCAGGAATTAGCATGCTAGGATCATTTAAACCAATGATTCATGATGACTGGGGCTAGAAGCCATTCACACTCGTGTGCACACGCACACACTCACAGAGAGAGAGAGAGAGAGAGGGAGGGAGGAAAAGAAGAGTAATATATAGTGATCCACACACACAAGTGCTTCCATCGGAGAATTTCACTTTATGACAGTTGAGAGTCATTTTCCGGCTAAATGTACAAACTAAAGTCCCGGAAGCAGTGTCTCTGTCGTCTTTCATTATCAGCTCAATGATGGATTCAGTTCATCGCTTTATTTTAGACAGAATCAGCAGGATAGAGTGCAAATGAGAGAGAAAATTGTGTATGAGGGACTTTTTAGGAGCATTTCTGCCATATGAGAAACTGTGTTGAGGGAAGACATCTGTGATATTTCAAAGAGAGGAATTATGGGGGAGCAAGACACATCATTCAGGATACATTCTAACAAAACACAAACTCAGCTTTTTCAGATTAGTCCTAAAACATCTTTATCAATGGTTACTGAAACTGCAGGAGTGGAAAGTTGTGAGCTTCACACAGTAGATAAGATAATGTTTCTGTTTTAGTAAATACTGTAAATGTTACAGCAAGTGATTCAGAAAGATAGAGTATTAATAAAATCAAAACATGATTAATAGTCTTTTCATATTAATTTCATCAAGTTTACTCAAATGTTTGGTACAGATAAAAAAATTAAACCTTGCTTTTTTCACCAATTTAACAACAGAAAATATTTTATTTTGTAAACTTTTCTAGTCTCTATGGAAACTGTGAGATTTAATTGGTTTCTCTGGTTAATTTGGTTTCTCTGAGTTTGAACTCCTCTGAGTAATCACCCTTTGTGTAAAATTTAGCAGCCATGTTTTTCTGTGCTTTTTTACCTTGGAAATGATGAACACGGCTGATCACAATTGACCTGACTGAGAACTATCTGGCCTTAAAGTGTTTTTTTTTGTTTTTGCCATCAAAATAATTTATTTAGGGTTCAACCTTTATGTTTCTTTCCAAATTTGGACATTTTTGTGTAAATTTGTTTAGTTCTAAATTATTTTGTCCTAAAACTGTTTCACTTGAGCAGGTTTCACAGGGCGTTTGTTACACTTTAATATGTTCTTTATGGTCTCTCTGACAGACATTATTTCAAAGATCTTCCATCTATAACAACAAAAACAAACCATGTCATTTTTTTGGTTTGCTGGATTTAGTGCTGCCCAGAATGTTGTATCTTCACCAGGAATGGTTTAAAAAGAAGAATTGCAAATGGCTCTAAAGGGCAACACATCAGTGATGATTCAGAAAATATGTCTGTATTATTTTCTGTTAGCAGCACACACTGGTTGTGTCTGGTAGGTGGTCATCATGGAACCAGGTTTTCTCACCTGTTGTAATTTGGAGATAATGCTTCTGATCAAACTTTCCGAGGCTGGATCAAATAATCTGTAATTATTTCATTGTTTAATAAAAAAGATCAATATTTGAAAAGAAATAAGCTGATGAAGCTCAGATGTAACCAATGTTTAAAGTTTAAAAAAGTTTGGACATTGTGTTGAATTTTGAAAATACACTTTTTGTTTTTGAGTCATACAGCTTAGATTAAATTTTGCAAATTGAGTCAAAAAGTTGAACTTGGATATGTTTTAGGAGTTAAAGCAATGAAATTAGAAACCATAGTTTGTACAGATCGACAATTAAATATTGTCAGGTTCTCAGTGTTATTTTAGCTTTATATTTCCTAGGATGAATTATTGAGAACCACTGTTTAAACACAAGGAAATGTAACAACATTTTCTCATATTATTAGGACAATGATTGTACTACAATTTAATTTCTTACTTATGTGAACTATTGTGTAACAGAAAGTTAGAAAATTGTCTAAAGTTTTTCTGTTGGCTGTCAAGGTTACAAGGCATTTATTTTTCCCAACATCGGGTCCCACCTGGACTGAGCGAACACCAGCAGCCTGCCAACAGCGCACACATTTCTTGATTCTGCCTCAGAAAAATGTTGCCAACTCTCATCTGCTTGTGTTGCCATGGTAACATTTTTTTTTTTTTTACAGGGATCCAGGATTAGTTCAACATATTTAGCAAAACACCACCTGCTAAATATGTTGTAATTTTCCTACTAATCAAAAAGCTGCTGTTTGTGACAACTCATAATTACTTCAAAAATGTATCTCTTGTTACATTTGGAAGTCGCCATTTTTAAACCTGCTGGGTTGACGACGCGTTTTGGTCCATTGTGTATTGGAATCTACAGAGTAAACACAGGAAGGCTAACTTTACCTGAGTTGTTTGTCATATTGCGTTCGACTGGTGTCATGTTACATAACGCCACACTGTGTCACTGTTGGTTGTAATAAAAAAGCAAACAAACAAACAAAAAAGAAGCAGTAAGGTGAATCTGGATAATTTCCCACATGAAACAAAAAAGAGCTCAGTGCTAGAACCGGGTCAGAAAACAACTTCTGAAGGACCTACATTTGTGCCCTCAACATTGAGTCAGTTGTACCAGCAGAAGTGACAAAGGCTCTAACAAGTGATGTTACTTTAACAAGTTAAAACTAAATGTAGTGTAGCCGTCCTGAGACAGGCAGAACTGGAAGCTATTTGAAGTGCTAACGGAGCTATGTTGCTTAAGGTACTGAATATGAAACGATCGGTCCGACGGAACCAAGTTCACCATTAACAGCTGTTACCACCGACACCGGACCCTAAAGCAGCAGAAGCGCTACAGACGCTTGGAAAAACATCAGAGACAAGCGGCGCTAACGGAGATTTTACTCCTGGAAATACTTTTTCTTTTGCGGCGGTAGTGGCTCATGTTTTTTTTTTTTTTTTTTTTTTTTTTTTTGTGACAGTAGGCAGACAGGAAAGCGGGTGAAGAGAGGGGGAAGACATGCAGCAAAGGTCGTCGGGACCAGGAGTCGAAGGCCTCCAAGCGTGGGGACGGCTAACCCCCTGCGCCACCACAGTACGCCACAACTACTACTGAAAATACTAACAGAGCCCTGACATCATTCATCGTTTCATTTAAGAAGCTGAAGGCAGCAGCAGCAAAACACCAGCTGCTACGCCCAACTCCGTCTTCTTCCTCCTCATCTTCATCACCTCTTGTGATTTCTAAGTACCCATCGATTTCAACGCTCCAGTTCAAATTAAAAAGGCTTCGTGTCGATATTCATCTCTGTTTTGGTTGGAGGAAATTAGCGCAGTTGGAGTTTTAGATGCCATTTACCCAGCATACATTGCAGCATGATCAACATGGTGACTTTCCTGTGGCAATATTTTATTAACATTTATAAAACCTAAATAAGCTACAGCATTATTACTGTATTATTTTTACAACTAAAATAAATATTTCTCAATAAAGTCGATTGTTACAGCTGATCGTGGATCCCTTTAAGTCTCTGTTGTTGTTGTTGCTGTTCAACTCTTTGTTTCTTGTTGCCATGTTCAGCTCATGCTCATCAGTTTAAAACACTGTGGTTGAAGTTCACAAAGCATATTACTGCCATTCGTGAACTTGGGCACAGCAGCTCTCCACCAGTGGATGCCCTTTCCAGTGACTCTTGGATATTGCACACCTGCAATATCCAAGAGTCAACAACAAACACCCTGCGTGTGTAATAGAGGGGAATTATCCTGTTATTGGCGTGCTCACACACCCCAGGACTCACATTTCTGTTATTTCCATGATCACTGAACCTTGCCTGACAAGCTGTCAGCTGAACAGCAGAAAAAAGAAATCTTACAATTCATCGATGTTTGGCTGAACAAAGACAAGAATCCTTCCAAAATCTCAGCCTCAGCTTTGTTGCAGGGTTGGTACTTGTTTTTGTATTTATTATCTGCAAGCGCCAGACAGAGCAGTGGTCTAGGAGGAAAAGGGTCAAACTTGCTCTGTTTCATCAAAGCCTGTGGGAATCCTTGTTTTCCATTTCGCTCTGGTTTCTGTTCAAAGGTTATCACCTTTTTAGGATTTTTTTGGTGTTTCCTTTGAGCCTCCCTGCCTCTCATCTCCTGTCAGCTTCATATTCAAATGGTCCTGAGCCTACTTAAAAAAATAGATCAGCAAAAAAACGCTTGCCAGATTGTCAGTAATAAATCAATATTCCAGTTGTTAGATAAATTGTCCTTACACTGTAGCAAATATAGGACCAAAAGAAAATTTAAACTAATTACAAAAGAGTGAAAGTAAATCCTTCTCTGGACAACCGTTAAGTTTTCTTGTGATTGTTTCAAATGCTACAAACAGTTTTCACAGAAACACTTCACACCCACTACCAGTGATTTCTCCATTTGTGACAGATTGATTCTATTGGTAGTTGTTCTTCAGCTGATAGAAGGCCGGCTTTGTGACTGTCTGTATGTGGCTCTGAAAGTTCAGGTCAGAATCCATCACTACGGCCAGATTTCGGGTCTGACTGCTGGATTTTAGTTCTAATAACTGAATCTGTGCATTGACTATAGATCATTCCTCTTTAGGTCCAAATAACTTCAGTTTTGTTACAGTTGTGTGTTTGCATATGACTTCATCTATACATCGAAGTTGCCACATCCACTGCTCTGCTCCATGTGAGTTGGTAGAAGTTGTGCTACACACAGAAAAAGAAACTTCAGGTTTTGTGGAGTCCTTTCTCCCATGTTTTGCTTGCATGTTTGAACTTTCTCCCTCCTCAGTCATTCTTAGTTTTCTGGTGCACACCTGTTTCCACTCTTGGCTGACTCTTTTCTGTTTTTGTTTGGTCCCGTTCTTTTGCCCCTGCATTTTGCAAAACGGCACAGGTCAGGGTCAGCTGGTGATGTGGAGTTTTTGTCCTCCTCTCTCTTCCACCTGCTCTCCTGTCTCGAATCAGAACCAGCCCATAAAGTCTGGCAAAAAAGATGAGTACCTGAGAAACAGCTGTGTCATTTGTAGCAAAAAATAAAGAAGCCAGTGATGTACAATCACTTCAGCATGTCAGTTCATACTGTACAGCTGATCTCCACTCATTTGAATTATTGGCTTCATCCAGGAAATTTACTTTCAAAAATATTTTTTAGAAATGTCTGACCTTTTTTGCTTAATGTGAAGCTCATCATAACAATAAATCGTCTCAATAAAGCATTTCTTTAGTCAGGAAGGAAAACAAAACTCAATACAAATCTCCCGCACACTTTTGTTTTAATGTAAATTGCATCTATTTTATGCTCAAGCACATTTCCATTCTCGTTTTAAAACACATATTAGTTTAAAGGCTGATCCATAATGTGAGTTTTTCCTCTGTGTCTTCCTGAGTTTCTGTCACAGCAGGCAGTTTCCATATTGCACATTGTCATCTAACATCACTTCCCTAATCTAATGGGACTCCGGCATATTTCTGTCTCAGAGTTTATCTTATAGAATGACATCAGGTGTTAATTAAACACACTCCAGCTGAATTCCTCCATGACCAATTTAATCCACTTTGTCTATAACGAAGGGTGGGATTCTTTGTCAGATGGGAACTGTCTTTCTGAAGGCACAAGGTCCAGGGGGACTGTGGTGGCAGACGGACCAACTAAGAATAGCACAGTTAGGCTGACAGGACGGGTTGACTAGGATTCAATTGACACCTGCGCTGCTGAGAACACAAACCATATGAAAATATACAGCCATGACTCTTTATTGTGTGCCTTGAAAATTCTGCAGGGATAAACTCATAAAAACAAAACCACTTGTATGTATTTGGCACTTTGTCACTGACATTAATAATCATAATAATTCCCTAAGAGAAAAGGCAGATTGACAAAATGATTTGTCAGTCTGTCTCTTACCTAAACATTTTCATTTGATTATTTCCTTCTATCTAGTCCTGTGGCTGTAAGCAAACTATTATGTATCCATTTACTATTTTTTTTGTGGCCATAGTCTAAATAATGGTGTGTTAATGAAGCAATCAAATAGTCTTTATTCAGCACTACAAAAAATACAGGCAGCTGTGGTTGCCAGAATTTTACCGTACAACATAAGGTGAAATTTGCATAAATTAACATTTATACTAATGTATAAAGTATATTTACTTGAGTATTTTACTATAATCTTACTGTATAAATATAATAAAATGAGTGTAAAATAGCATATATACTAATTTACCGCATAAATACGGTAAAATTCTGGCAACCATAGCTGCTGATATTTTACTGTAAATTAGAGATTTTTTTTTAAGGACATCAACTTATAATTAGTTTGTAACTCATCACATTTTTAGCGTTTGTGTTCATAAATAGGTGAAAAATGTATGTACCATCTATTTATGTGGTTTCACCTCATCCAGATGAGGGGAAAACAAAAACAACACATACTTTTTTGGTGAAAAGGAGGAGCATAAATGTGCTTTGGTGGTGTTTGTGTGAACACCTGTGGGTGTCTGCATGCAGGGGTGTGTGTGTGTGTGTGCGTGTGTGTGTGTGTGCATAGTGGGAAATGAGTGTGTACGTATCGTCTAAATCACATCACACAGCAAATGTAAATGTGAAATTGAATCGGCTGCTGCATCATTTGTCTGGTGGATCATTCCTGGTAATATTTCTGTCATGTTAGCAAAGCATTTCTCATCTGGACAGTAAGAATTTCTTCCCTGTACTCACTGGAACGACTTCGCTTAAGTGACTGCATTTCTTCATTTGTATTTTCCATTTGTGCAATACCACAAACAAGACAAATGTCACACTAACAATCAGTATTGTGACTCCTGATAGTCCTGAGATTCAGTTCAGCTTTGTACTGCCAAGGGAAGAAAGCAGCTAAGTGAAAAAAACATACAAATTCAGAGAAATATAGTAGTAAATCTTAATGGCTAAAAGATATATGTTTATCTTTTACTTAGGTTATCACAACTTTATCAGAAGTTTTCAAAAACGCAGTGATATTTGCTGCTTGCTCTGCATAAGGACCTCACAAATAAACAAAGAAGAAGCAAAAGGTGGCCTGAATCCTAAACCTAAACCTGCTCAACTTATTAAACGTTTTCTCACCAAAGCTTTTCTCTCCCAGATGATCACTAAAGTGAGCCGTATCATAGATTAACGTATCAGTTGTGACGAGGTGTGAGGCATTTACCATAATACCTGTAAACTTTTAAACGCCGTTGTGTGTAAAACTGAGCGATGGCTGGACTGGCGCTGCTGAAATACGTTGTTAATGGGGGAATCGGGAGGCAACGCATTTCCAGAGACCACCACGATGATGACTGGCTTATGAGCCGATTTGGACTCCCCGGAGCATTGCTCTTGGATATGTGTGCTGAACTGGGTCAAGGACTGGAGAGACAGATCCGCTGGATTGACGCCATCCCTTTCAATTACAGGTGTTAAGCATCCTGGGGTGCCTGGCAGCGTGAATTAGCAGTATGTGTTTGAATTAATCAACAATTAATTAACTCTCTGCCTGACGCCACTTTAAGGAACAGCATAATTCTGTGAAGATTTTCTTCAATACGTCAGATTTTCCCTCACTGAGGAAGAACAGGCCAACATTAAACAGCAGTTTGCATCAATGTCCAGTTTTCCAGCTCAATTTATTGCATCCATAATGCTATCAAGGCTCCATATGACTGTGTAGTAAATAGAAAGCATGTGCATTGTGTTATATATGATTTCAACATGCAACTCATGATCAAATCTAACTCAATTACAAGTAAAAGCTACTAGATCAAAAGTTTACAAGTTAAGCAAGTTTGCATCAATGTCCAGTTTTCCAGCTCAATTTATTGCATCCATGATGCTACTAAGGCTCCATATGACTGTGTGAATGGTTGTGTGTCCTGTTATATATGATTTAAACATGCAACTCATGATCAAATCTAACTCAATTACAAGTAAAAGCTACTAGATCAAAAGTTTACACAAGTTAAATCAGTTAAATACGTACTTTTCAAAATACTCCAAGTACTCAAAAGTACAAATTAAATTTTCTAATATTACATTGCTGGAATGTTTCCTGAGATCTTTTACAGAACATTGTAATTTGCTGAAACTTCCTGATGATGTCAAAACATCTATTTTCATTTTAATCTTGTTCTTTTTATTGTTTCACATCACTGTGGCTAATAAAATAAAATGTTTTCCACTTTACACCTCGCTCACGTCGCTCCCTGCCTCAGTAAAATTTAGTTTTTTTTTTCCACCATTATTAATCATAAAATAACATGATCAGCTGACTCATTTTAATAAACATAAGATTCTTATGTTGACAATTTAAGGCT